>NC_069499.1:1457662045-1457962045 GCF_027579735.1 Bombina bombina | reverse complement strand
ACTGAATTGTGGGTGTGGTGAGGGGTGTATTTATAGGCATTTTGAGGTTTGGGAAACTTTGCCCCTCCTGGTAGGAATGTATATCCCATACGTCACTAGCTCATGGACTCTTGCTAATATGAAAGAAATGAATTTATCAGGTAAGTTCTTACATAAATTATGTTTTTGTTGACAGAATCGGATGGATAGATACATTGCCTATCTTGTATGGCTATTGCAACTGCTTTATTACAAATCTATTTTATACTCATCATTTGGATATTCATGATTAGTCCAATGCACTAATATGGCTTATCAGCTAATTGGAATTCCAGTTTTGAAGGGCTAAGCGCTTAGTCTACATGGACATCATCTTTCTCCTGGGCAACATAAGTAGATGTATCAACATCTGAGTTTTGTCAGGCAGCAATAGCGAAGACTACTGACATATTATTTTGTTACTGTAGGTTGGATGTCCAACAATCAACGTAAAGGACAACTAAATACAGTAGAACTGAATGATTGACAAATACGCAATAAAAATATAATATAAAGTATTAGCTAGATAAACCAAGATAGCTAGAAATTAAAAAACAGATAATAATATATATCTTGGCTCATATGCTAGCTAATACTTACCAGCTTACTAGCCTTTTTCTCATGTGATGGACATTCACTAAGAATGAGGGAATCTCTAAGAGGAGCCATCTTTAAACCGGTAATGGGGGTGTGGTCAAATTGTCTCTTTCCCCCTAAAGGATGTTTAATCTTGCCTGATATTAGTTAGGATATGAGCCAGTGTATATAAAAAAATCTTTATTTCTATTTAACTTCTATTTTTTGTTTGGGGGGGGGGGGGGGTATAATGATCTCTTGCTATACAGGAGAAGATGGAGGCTGCAGACAGATGCTGTGAGGGTAGCCTGTTACCTGCTAGCAGGCAGTATTGTTGATACAGTGATTTTTTGCAAAAGGAGCACAAATAATTTTTCATTGTAGCCACTGCCCTTCTGGAAATTAGAGAGGATACGTGTTTTGAACTTGTTTCATTCTGCCTCTTGTGAGCATGAGCAAAACAGACTATCTATTTAGCATTATTTGAATAGTAAACCAGTTACTCTAGAAGATTTATGACATCAAGCTAGGTAAGCCTTTCTGTAGAGACACCATCCTCCTTGTAGGGCTGTGACAGAAATTAATGGACACTTCACAAATGAAGTTAAAAAAAAGAAATAACATGTGAAATCCTTTTAAAATGAAGTGATACATATTGCAATGATTTCTATTCTATTAGGTATAACTCAATGTCTAGTGCTTTTTTTATTATAACAATAAATCAGACTGTTTAATATCCCTTTAAAAGTAAATGTAAACACATTTTTTTTTTTCATGGAAAATCAAAGGTTTGTGCCATGTTTCAAGTGATTTATCTGTGAAGGTTTATGAACAATACTTACTGTCCCTCTCCAATAGACAGAAGCATTCACTAGTAATTTAAATGATGCCATAAGGAATGTAAAATCTTAAAGAGACGTGGAAGGCAATATAAAGCATCCATGGTTCAGATAGAACATGTAGATAAAAAAAGAATAAAAAAAACACATTTTGCTGTGCATAACATTCACAAGCAAAGCACTTGAAACGTGCAGGAGCTATAGATGATGGGTTTACTATATTGTCCTTTTCATATTACTCTTACTCTGTAGTATGTCTTTTTTTTATTATCTTCCTCATTTAAAGGGGACATATGGTAAACCCTGGCTAAGCTAGGACCATTCTTCTAGAACAACCCTATCTGACTTTTTACTGTGTAGTGTGTAGCTTTACAAGCAGGTGCGGCTGACACATTAACAAATAATGATTTAGCATTAAGTACACCTGTGTCTGTATTGTACAGCAAATCACATCACACCCACATCACCCTCCCTGCCCTCCAATGCAGCTTTCTGTCCAGTCACCAACATCTATTTACCGTCTGTCCCTCTCCCCTTGTCACCCCTGTAGATGTAGCCGCCTGTCACGCCTCTCATTCATATTCCATCCTTTTCTAATATATATGTATATATGAATGTTTATTTCAATGTGTACATTTGTAATGTCATCTCTTCATGTCCCAAAATGTGCCCCAAATAAAAAGTCTGTACCTTGTGGATTGTTCTATGAAAACCGCATAAACATAACACAGGCATATAGCTGCACTGGAAAGAAACATTTTACAAATAGATAATACATCTTTTAATCCAACTCAAGCAGATTCTCTGACAGCCCCCAGCCTTACTCACCAGCAGCAAGCTCATACATGTGCTGCAGTGTACTGTTGTGCCTGTCACGCTGAGTAATACTGTACTAGACTGTCTCACACCTCTTGTGTACACAGTCTGCATACATCCCTGATGCCTTTTATCTTATCCCCCCTTTCCTATGTCAGTATCCCCTATACCATTCTGGTTTTTCTTTCCTCTCCCACAATTTGTGTCTCACACTTAGTTTTTTCTCTCTCCTAGTTCTTACACTCTTATCTATTTCACTCCTTATGTTATTCTAATACTTTCTCTAGCCCTCTTTGCTGACCTTTTTCTCCATTATCTCTCCCTCCTCTCTCTATTAGTAGCCCCTTCTGCTTTCATCTGTAAAGCAGGGCTTGACAAACCCTGAATCCACTGGCTCTTAGAATTTTACCCCTGGCTCCTAACTTTTTGGGTTATTCTCCATAAATCTATATACAAATAAGTCTGGCTCCTAAATATTCTTACTGACTCCTACATTGTAAATAGATTTGTTGACCCCTGCCTTAAAGCACATTTTAAAGCATTGTGTGACCGCTTTACAAATAAACAATAATGATAATTTGTTTGTACTCAGCTGTGTTTAACCTTCTGAAAAAGCGTTAGACTAAAGTCATTTCTAGATTGACAATGCTCTGACAATCCTGAACTGAACATGGCAAGTGGGCAAATCCTGAGCAGCATATGAGCATAGCTGCCAATCAAAGGCCATGATCATTTTTGTACCAAAACCGCACTGATAAAATAGACATTTTTTATTGTATCTTTATATCCTTTAACCTTGAAAATAAATCTCCCATAAATGTTTGAGTTTAATAAAAAAAAAAAAAAAAAAGCCATATATGTACAATATTTATACTACTTTTTCCCCACTCCTGCATATTTAAGTATGCTGGTGTTTAAATTACCATTCTAAATTGGGAATGGAATTTACAGCAATTAAGACTAGGTGAACTTAATCAAGAAGTAAACATGTTCAAAAAGGTTTTGCTCTGGATTTGCAAAATCAGTTTAATTGTACTAGGAAAATTTATATTTTAAATAGTTTTAGATGTTTTTATATATTTATGTGTTATTTGTCTGCAGAACTTAAAGGGACAGTGAACATCTTGAGATTTCAATATAAAGTGTTTAGTTATGTTTAATAAAACAGCTTTGCAGTGCACTTATGTTATTTATTTTGCTTCCCTTTCTAGTAATGTAGCTCTGAAAATTGTGGGGTTTCTAGTTCTCAGAGCCGAAAATGCACCTGCTGACTTCTCAAGGCTAACCCTGTTACATATATTTACCTAACTGGCTTTAATTGATAATAACCAGGGTGGATACAAAATCAATGATTTTTTTTTTTTTTTTACATCTAATATTTTATTTAAATAGGATTTTTATTTTTAATTTTTTTTTTTTTTTTTATGAAAACTTTATGAAATATAGTTTCTGTTTAAGGTACATTATAATCCAAAGGTTATTCATTCTGAAATAGGGATTTGTTTTTAATTATCTAGCATGAGGCTGTATATTCATGGCAGTAATGTTTACTTTTTGGTAAATTAATTCCATTAATCCATACACAGTTTAATACTTTCCCAGAGCTTTCTGTAAGATTATTTTTGTCATTTTTCTTTTCTGTCTAGAAGATATCACATTTTCTTAGTTATGTAGTTCTCAAAACTGTAAATTTGTGTCTGTTTTCACACAAAAAGTTGAGAAGAGACCTTAAAGAGACAGAAACACAATTGGTTTTTCTGTTATAATTTAGATAGAGCATACAATTTTCATATTTCTAATTTATTACTTTTATCAAATTTGCTTAATTCTCTTGTTATCCTTTGTTGAAGGAGAGCAATGCTCTACTGGGAGTAAGATGAACACTTTGGTTGGGCCAATGGCAGGCAGCTAGCTCACAGTACTGCAATGCTCCTGAGCTTACCTATGTATGCTTTTCAACAATGGATACCAAGAGAACACAGATGAGAAATATTAGGTAGCATATCAGTCCGATCATGCCAAGTGACAGCCCAGTGCCAAAATACCAGGCAATTCTCACCTGAATGAGGCTTAACAACAAACCCCAGACATAAGTTTTGGCCTTTCTGGACCTCATCATTGAGGTGCAGGGGCATAGGTGCTGGCCTCTATGGGCCTTGTCCTTGAGGTGCAGGTGCATTTCTCAACTCCAGTCCTCAGGACCCTTAACAGGCCAGATATTCATTATCACTTAACTAGACTCTAGAGCACAGGTGAAATAATCATCTGAAGGGTGAGAGTAGGTTAGTAACCATGGTTACTGATCAGCTGATTATTTACCCAGCTGATTATTTACCCTGTGCTCTAGTTAAGACATAATGAATATCTGGCCTGTTAAGAGTCCTGAGTACTGGATTTGAGAAACACTACTCTAGGGCATGTGAGCAAGCAGTCCACATCTGGTTTCCCTTTTTACTCTTAGGGAGACCCCATAATAATTTGTTTATTGCTGCAGAGGTTCAGCTATCCATTTCTTACTACTACAATGGTCCAGCCACCCCCTTCTTACAGTGCAAGGGTCCTGCCATCCCCTTCTTACTGCTGCAAGGGTCCTGCCACCCCCTTCTTACTGCTGCAAGGGTCCAGCCACCCCCTTCTTACTGCTGCAAGGGTCCAGCCACCCCCTTCTTACTGCTGCAAGGGTCCAGCCACCCCCTGCTAACTGCTGCAAGGGTCCTGCCACCCCTTCTTACTGCTGCAAGGGTCCAGCCACCCCCCTTCTTACTACTGCAAGGGTCCAGCCACCCCCCTGCTCACTGCTGCAAGGGTTCAGCCACCCCTTGGCCCACAGCACAGCCTCCTGATGTTGGCGATTTTGTCATGCAGCCCTCTATATGCACAAGCATTCCCTGAGGAGCCACTGCAGGGCATATATGGAATGTGTTCTACTTTAAGAGGAACCTTTGGAGATCAGGCAGTGGGGCATGTCAGGGGGAGGAATCAGCTGACCAATACTGGATCAATGGGCTGTGCTATTTTATGCCCAACTATACCCATGTGTGGATGGTCCAGCCCTGATCCAGCTACAGCCTTCTGCAGTTCAGGTTGTATGTTCTTTATTATTCAACTTTTTGATCATACAGTACTTGTATTATTACCATGGTAGTGGTTTGTTGTATCTTTTAATAACAAATATTGATGTGCGCAACGTTTTACTTAAAGCTTTGTTTTGACATTTTTGTGTCAAAATGTGAAGTTACTGTTGCTTAATAACATCTTGGGACTGGCACTGCAATCATTGTAAGCCACCAAGGTTATCAAGACCTCTGGTTTTGGTGTTTTATGTATTTTGCCGGAATGTGTTAAAAGATTTCTATGACTGTAGATTCTTTCTGCAAAAATTTCTGTGTGTGGATTGAAGAATTCTCTTCTTTCATATGTAAAGCACACTTTAGCTTTTTGTCTGGGCTGAATATCACAAGTAATTTAGTAAAACATCCACTTGGCCTTCTTTAAATACTTTAATTTAAAGGGACATTAAACCCAACATTTTTCTTTCCTTATTCAGATAGAAAATACAATTTAAAAAAAACTTTCCAATTAACTTCTATTATAAAATTTGCTTCATTCTCATGATATTCTTTGTTAAAGAAATACCTAGGCAGGTAGCGTGCACGTGCCTGAAGCACTACTATGACAGGAAATAGTGCTGCCATCTAGTGCTCCTGCTGATGTATAACATTGTTGCAAAACTCCTGCCATATAGTGCTGCAGACACGTGCACACTTCTGAGCTTACATCCTTGCTTTTCAACAAAGGATAACACGAAAACTATAGATAATTTTATAAGATAAGTAAATTGGAAAGTTGTTTAAAATTGTGTGCTCTATCTGTATCTATCTGAATATGCCCGTTTAATTTAATAGTTTGCATATTCACAAGCAGATTTTTAAAGGAAAGTCTTACATATTATTCTCCCTAAGACCTTAGTGTCCACACTATCATTCATATGTGCAGTACCGGTACTGACCACACGGGAATCTGATATTTGTATCTGATACTTTATTTTGTATCTCATTTAACCGTGTAGGATTATATCTAGTCTGCATTGCTCTATATACTCATCAGATGGGTTGGCTTCTCGTGAACTGAAGCTGCCTGAAGGTATATATATATAAAGCTGAGAACATTAGCTTCCTATATAGATACACCTTCATGCGGTTTCTGCCTACTCCATGAGTGGATATAGCCCAGTATAATACCTGAATGCTTATAACCACTTTCAGTTTGAAGAAACCGATTCATCAGTATAAATGTCTTGCAATCCTCTTCTTTGCTCCTTTAACACCTGTAACCTAAAATATTAATTTCTGTTATCCTGCAGCGGCTGAAGGATGAGATAGCAGAAGTTACGAATGAAATTGAAACATTGGGATCCACTGAGGAAAGGTGAGCGTGCAGTGCATGCATCTCCATGTGTTATCCAATTGTATGTGCACTTGTTTTTTTTATACTGTCTAGACTATTAACATATGGTCTGAGCCTAGAAATATTTACTTCCTGCACAATAAACAAGGTTGTGCAGATCTCCTCTTATCTGTTTTTGTAATCTTATGTTTTTTTTTGTTGACCATTAGGAAGAACATGCAAAAGAGCAAACACGTAGCGATGGGAAGGAAAAAATTTAACATGGACCCTAAAAAGGTATAATCTGAATTAATGGCTCTTTAAATGGACAGTGTACTGTACAATTTTCTACCATTTTAATTTGTTTCCAGTTATTCATTTTACCTGCTGAAGTGTATGAAATTGTGTACAAATAGCTAATTTACCTTTATTTTAGTATTTGAAATAGCTACTTTTACCAGTAGTATTTCCACCTAAGCTGAAAATTTCAATACTTTGGAAAGACTATAGAAAAGCTATGTAAACATAGCCAGCAGAAGAAATAACACTCCCAGTGGGAGGTAGAATACATAAGTAATACAATGTTGATTTTTAATTGTTCCCTTTAAGTATTGGGCTTAAATATAAATCAGCTATTTCATATACAATAACAAACCTATACAATCAATTTATCAAACATTTTATACTCTGCTGCTAGTATACAATAAATGGGAAAAACAAGAGTGCAAAAAGTTCAATAATACTGGAAGGATATATCCGTTTCTGACCGAAATCTTTGGTGACTTGAATCTTCAATGGGTCCTTAAGTGAGAGACAAGAGAAAAGAAACACAAGATAGTGTAACACTGTAAACCCACTGGGTAAGGTGAAATGATAGGACAAATGATTACTCACATTTGTTGGAGCTAATACAAGTTCTGTATGATGCGCACACCTACTTTATACTGGTAGGCAAATGGTATCCCACAGCGTAAATCAGGTAAAATAAATTTATTGAAATGTTAAAATACGTCACAAATGCTCAGTTTAAACAATCATACAAAGGGATCCGATAGGAAAACAGTCAATATTTACTGTCCAGAGTACACCAGACCACCGGATAGATGCGGATGGAGAGCAGAAACTGAACTGCTTACCAAAAGCTATCCTCAACCGGCTAAGTGATACTCCGCCCTGAGAGTTACTGGTACATTTTGACGTAGAAGTGGGAGAAATTCCAACGTACGTTTCGCTGACCAACTTGCAGCTTTGTGTTTTTCACATTTATTGTATAATTTTTGTTTCACTTTGGGATCTGCTCCTAGTATAACAAGTCATTGGAAACACATTTAGTGGAAACCAATCTTACAGTACACTGTCCCTTTAAGATGGAGGAAATACCTTGCCCCCATTAAGCTTCACTCTTGTTTCCTCTCTTTTTTGTAGGGTATCCAGTTCCTAATAGAAAATGAGCTATTGAAGCACACGTGTGAGGATATAGCACAGTTTCTATACAAGGGGGAGGGTCTGAATAAGACAGCTATTGGAGACTACCTGGGAGAAAGGTGAGTGTAAGGAAGAGCTTGCATTATGATGGAGATAACTAGTAAAATTTGTTATATGTATCTGTGAAAACAGAGAAAATTACTGACTGTTTGACAAGATTGCTTGACCTCAAAATTCAATTTTTTTAATGTGATACTTCTAAAAGTGGGTCTTTTTATATATGTTAATTTTTCATAAACTAACGCCTAGATTACGAGTTTGGCGTTAGCCTTAAAAAAGCAGTGTTGAGAGGTCCCAACGCTGCTTTTTTAACGCCCGCTGGTACAGGTGTACCGCTCACTTTTCTTCCGCGACTCGAGGCTCCCGCAAATCCCCTTACGTCAATTGCGTATCCTATCTTTTTAATGGGACTTTCCTAACGCTGGTATTACGAGTCTTGCAAGAAGTGAGGGGTAGACCCTCTCCTGTCCAGACTCCTACCGCATATAAAAGTCAGTAGTTAAGAGTTTTATGGGCTAACGCTGGACCATAAAGCTCTTAACTAAAGTCCTAAAAAGTACACTAACACCCATAAACTACCTAAAAAAATACTGATTGGAAGTGGCGCCAATTAAGGCTGTCTGATTGATTAGTAAACACTATGTGTATCTGAATGTGGATAAATATAATAAAGCAAATTACTACAATCGTTAGTTTAAAGCAAAGTCCACATTAATTTATTAATTAGTTAAAAAAATATTCAATAATATTTCTCAAGTACAATCTATTTGAAGGGTTCAATTCATTTAGAGGATTAATTTCCTATTTCAAACAATACATTCAATAATAGATCTAAAAAATGCAATCAATCTTTTTCTAAAAACACCGGTGGTCACTTCTAAAACCTCAATGGTTAATAACACTATATGGTTAATATCACTCAACTGTTAATTATAAAAACAAGCCTTTGGTCATATATTGCATGGATTGGACATTCAATTACCATAACATCATCATAACATCATCATAACATCAATATAAGTATAAAAGGTCTCGTAGTTTTAAGCATAAACCACAGGGAAAAAAAGTGGAATTTTCCTACATAAGGCTAATGTCTCTTAGTACTTAAATTACTGTCACACTTGCTTAAGCAGACTATGGTGTCATACACTGGTAAATAAAGTCTGTTGCATTCGGCTCTTTAGTCTATCAGCCAAATCCTATAGTTCAGGCATAAAGTTCGTTCATAGGTGTATTGGAATTGTCTTATATGAGCCACTAGACAGCTGTTTCCTGGGCTCTTTTCAGGCCGCTACTACAGCTGGTTTTCTCCCCAATCTTACTGTCCGGAGTTCCGGTGTGGGAGGAGGCAGGTATAAACACTCGCCTATGTTTCAGCGTTACTTTAAATCACAATGTGTCTCCTAAGTGTGCACACTTACAGTTTTCTTTCTCCTTCATTCACTCTTCACTCCTACCGTCTACTCAGTGCTGTTTTGTAGTTATTCCCCCTGAGCTGGTTTAGACGGTCCTGGGAGCCAAATAAATCTTTTCAAACAGGTTGTGGTGTGGTTTTCTACGCGTTTCAGCTCTCCCTGGAGAGCTGAAACGCGTAGAAAACCACACCACAACCTGTTTGAAAAGATTTATTTGGCTCCCAGGACCGTCTAAACCAGCTCAGGGGGAATAACTACAAAACAGCACTGAGTAGACGGTAGGAGTGAAGAGTGAATGAAGGAGAAAGAAAACTGTAAGTGTGCACACTTAGGAGACACATTGTGATTTAAAGTAACGCTGAAACATAGGCGAGTGTTTATACCTGCCTCCTCCCACACCGGAACTCCGGACAGTAAGATTGGGGAGAAAACCAGCTGTAGTAGCAGCCTGAAAAGAGCCCAGGAAACAGCTGTCTAGTGGCTCATATAAGACAATTCCAATACACCTATGAACGAACTTTATGCCTGAACTATAGGATTTGGCTGATAGACTAAAGAGCCGAATGCAACAGACTTTATTTACCAGTGTATGACACCATAGTCTGCTTAAGCAAGTGTGACAGTAATTTAAGTACTAAGAGACATTAGCCTTATGTAGGAAAATTCCACTTTTTTTCCCTGTGGTTTATGCTTAAAACTACGAGACCTTTTATACTTATATTGATGTTATGGTAATTGAATGTCCAATCCATGCAATATATGACCAAAGGCTTGTTTTTATAATTAACAGTTGAGTGATATTAACCATATAGTGTTATTAACCATTTAGGTTTTAGAAGTGAACACCGGTGTTTTTAGAAAAAGATTGATTGCATTTTTTAGATCTATTATTGAATGTATTGTTTGAAATAGGAAATTAATCCTCTAAATGAATTGAACCCTTCAAATAGATTGTACTTGAGAAATATTATTGAATATTTTTTTAACTAATTAATAAATTAATGTGGACTTTGCTTTAAACTAACGATTGTAGTAATTTGCTTTATTATATTTATCCACATTCAGATACACATAGTGTTTACTAATCAATCAGACAGCCTTAATTGGCGCCACTTCCAATCAGTATTTTTTTGTGAAACCTAAATCGATTGCATATGTGGTGATAGATGCAATCAGGAAGTTGGCTTATCTGAGATTATCCTATCTCCAGCTCACATCACTCTTTGTTTCTAACCCATAAACTACCTATTAACCCCTAAACCGAGCCCCCCCCCCCAAATCGCAAACACTATAATAAAAAAAAATTAACCCCTAATCTGCCGACCGGACATCGCCGCCACCTACATTATACCTATGACCCCTAATCTGCTGCCCCTAACATCGCCGATACCTACATTATATTTATTAATCCCTAATCTTCCGCCCCCAACGTCGCCACAACCTAACTACACTTATTAACCCCTAATCTTCCGACCGGACATCGCCGCCACTTTCATAAACATATTAACTCCTAAACTGCCGCACACCCGCCTCGCAAACACTAGTTACATTTTATTAACCCCTAATCTGCCACCCCCAACGTCGCCGCTACTATATTAAATTTATTAACCCCTAAACCTAAGTCTAAACCTAACCCTAACCCCCCCTAACTTAAATATAATTTAAAATAAATACATTTAACAAAATTAAATAAATTATTCCTATTTAAAACTAAATACTTAAAGTAAGATAGCTACAATATAACTAATAGTTACATTGTAACTAGTTTAGGATTTATATTTATTTCACAGGAAACTTTGTATTTATTTTAACTAGGTACAATAATTATTAAATAGCTATTAACTATTTAATAACTACCTAGCTAAAATAAGTACAAAATTACCTGTAAAATAAATCCTAACCTAAGTTACAATTACACCTAACACTACACTATCATTAAATTAATTACCTAAACTACCTACAATTAATTACAATTAAATTCAATAAACAAAATTACGAAAAAAACAAAACACTAAATTAAGAAAAAAAATACACTAAATTACAGAAGAAAAAAAAATTACAAGAAGTTTAAACTAATTACACCTAATCTAAGGTAATCTAATAAAATAAAAAAGCCCCCCAAAATAATAAAATGCCCTACCCTATACTAAATTACAAATTGCGGGGCATTGCCCCAAAGTAATCAGCTTTTTTACCTGTAAAAAAAAGAATACAATACCCCACAACATTACAACCCACCACCCACACAACCCGACTCTAAAACCCACCCAATACCCCCTTAAAAAACCTAACACTACCCCATTGAAGATCACCCTACCTTGAGCCGTCTTCACCCAGCCGGGCACCATTGGTCATCGATCCGTCCAGAAGTCTTCATCCGATGGGCCAGAAGAGGACATCCAGACCGGCAGAAGTCTTCATCCTATCCGGGCAGAAGAGGACATCTGGACCGAGAGAAGGCTTCATCCAAGCGGCATCTTCTATCTTCATCCATCCGACGAGGAACGGCTCCATCTTGAAGACCTCCGGCGCGGAACATCCTTCTAGGCCGACGACTAACGACGAATGAATATTCCTTTAAATGACGTCATCCAAGATGGCGTCCCTCGAATTCCGATTGGCTGATTCTATCAGCAAATCGGAATTAAGGTAGGTTCAATCAGATTCGCTGATTGGATCAGCCAATAGAATTGACCTCGCATTCTATTGGCTGATCCAATCACCCAATCGGATTTTTCCTACCTTAATTCCGATTGGCTGATAGAATCCTATCAGCCAATCGGAATTCGAGGGACGCCATCTTGGATGATGTCATTTAAAGGAATATTCATTCGTCGTTAGTCGTCGGACTAGAAGGATGTTCCACGCCGGAGGTCTTCAAGATGGAGCCGTTCCTCGTCGGATGGATGAAGATAGAAGATGCTGCTTGGATGAAGCCTTCTCCCGGTCCGGATGTCCTCTTCTGCCCGGATAGGATGAAGACTTCTGCCGGTCTGGATGTCCTCTTCTGGCCCATCGGATGAAGACTTCTGGACGGATCAGATGAGCAATGGTGCCCGGCTGGGTGAAGACGGCTCAAGGTAGGGTGATCTTCAATGGGGTAGTGTTAGGTTTTTTTAAGGGGGTATTGGGTGGGTTTTAGAGTAGGGGTGTGTGGGTGGTAGGTTGTAATTTTGGGGGGGTATTGTATTATTTTTTTTCCAGGTAAAAGAGCTGATTACTTTGGGGCAATGCCTCGCAAAAGGCCCTTTTAAGGGCTTTTTGTAATTTAGTATAGGGTAGGGCATTTTATTATTTTGGGGTGCTTTTTTATTTTGTTAGGGGGCTTAGATTAGGTGTAATTAGTTTAAACTTCTTGTAATTTTTTTTATTTTCTGTAATTTAGTGTTTATTTTTTTTTCATAATTTAGTGGGTTTTTTTTCGTAATTTAGTTTATTGAATTTAATTGTAATTAATTGTAGGTAGTTTAGGTAATTAATTTAATGATAGTGTAGTGTTAGGTGTAATTGTAACTTAGGTTAGGATTTATTTTACAGGTAATTTTGTACTTATTTTAGCTAGGTAGTTATTAAATAGTTAATAACTATTTAATAAATATTGTACCTAGTTAAAATAAATACAAAGTTGCCTGTGAAATAAAAATAAATCATAAGCTAGCTACAATGTAACTATTAGTTATATTGTAGCTATCTTATGGTTTATTTTACAGGTAAGTATTTAGTTTTAAATAGGAATAATTTATTTAATTGTAGTTATTTTATTTAGATGTATTTAAATTATATTTAAATTAGGGGAGTGTTAGGGTTAGACTTAGGTTTAGGGGTTAATAACTTTATTATAGTGGCGGCGACGTTGGCGGCGGAAGATTAGGGGTTAATTAATTTAATATCGTTGCGGCGACGTTGGGGGGGGCAGATTAGGGGTTAATAACTATAATGTAGGTGTCGGCGATGTGGGGGGCAGAAGATTAGGGGTTTATAAGTATAATGTAGGTGGCGGCGGTGTCCGGGGCGGCAGATTAGGGGTTAATAGTATAATGCAGGTGGCGACGATGTCGGGGGCGGCAGATTAGGGGTGTTTAGACTCGGGGTTCATGTTAGGGTGTTAGGTGCAGACATATTTTTTATTTTCCCATAGGAAACAATGGGGCTGCGTTAGAAGCTGAACGCTGCTTTTTTGCAGGTGTTAGGTTTTTTTCAAGCCAGCTCAGCCCCATTATTTCCTATGGGGAAATCGTGCACGAGCACGTTTAGCCAGCTTACCGCTACCGTAAGCAACGCTGGTATTGAGGTGAGATGTGGAGCTAAATTCTGCTCAACGCTCACCTTTTTTCGGCTAACGCCAGGTTTAAAAGAACCTGTAATACCAGCGTTGGCTTAAGGTAGTGGTGGAAAAAAAAGGAGCGTTAAGAGCCGCAAGCCTTACTGACAAAAACTCGTAATCTAGCCGTAACATTCCTGTGATAAATAAAAATTGTTGTTTGTTTTTTTGTTGTCTCCATCCGTGAATATAGCTGTGGGAGTGTTCCTTATCAGTCATTGAGAACCTTATCCTACAGACCATTTTTTGTATTTACTGTTTTTTGTTGTTGTTTTTTTTTATTAAAATAAACAGCTTTACATTAACATTTTTCATGCTTAAAAAACAACTATTATTAACCTGATTAAAAAGTGCACTTTCATATGTATTATAGAAGTTTGTTGGGCTTACTGTCCCTTTAATAGTTAAAGGGATAGGTCAAAATTGAAATGTGCATTTATGGATTTCAATTTTAAATTGCATTTTTGCAATATATTTTCAATTGCAAAAATACTTCTAGAAAAGTTATGACTATTTTTCAGTGTCACACACACACACACACACACACATTCTTTGAGAGAGCTGGCAGTTGAGTGTATTGTCTGTGAAAACTTAATTTCTGTCATTCAAGTCGCTGTTGTCTCTGAGAAGGTGTGGTGTGAATACTGGTTGCCAGGCCTTCACAGCATATGTGCCTATGCCGCTGAAAAACAGTAATACATTTTACTAGATGCATTTTTGCTAATGGAAGTATTTTGCAAAAATACTTCTATTTAAAATTGAAATGCGCCAATGCACGTTTAGATTTTGACCTTTCTATCCCTTTAATATTTCTTACTCTACCTGTTTGTACAATCTCTTTCTATCTTCTTATGTGCTGTATCTCTTGCAGAGATGACTTTAACATCCAAGTCCTTCATGCCTTTGTGGAACTTCATGAATTTATGGATCTTAACTTAGTGCAGGCACTACGGTGAGTGTGAGAGAGATGTGTAGAGAGTTGGTTGGCGTATGCAGGATTTGCAAATGAACTGACCACTTTTCCTTTTGGTTTCTCTGCTAACCTATATATTAAAATTATTCTCTCTTCCCACCATTACTATTTCATCAGTCAGTTTCTGTGGAGTTTCCGTTTGCCTGGAGAGGCCCAAAAGATCGATCGGATGATGGAAGCATTTGCTCAGCGTTATTGTCAATGCAATCCAGGAGTTTTTCAGTCCACAGGTGAGCAAGTTCTTTTCTGTTTGATTTTGTCTTTCAGTGAACAACTCTTTTCTAGACCTTCCTTCATTTCATTCGAGACCTGATGTGTTGTCAACCTATCTGATAGTTTTATATTGATTTGTACTCTAGTCCTGACCCCTTATGAATTAGCCTTGACATCTGTCCTACACTCCAGGCCATACTGCCTCATTTTGCTAGCCCTGTTTCTCCTGTGGAGCCCAGTTCCTCTAACCTCTTAATTCTTTGTTCCTGCAGACACATGCTATGTCCTGTCGTTTGCAATAATCATGCTGAACACAAGTTTGCACAATCCCAATGTGAAGGACAAGCCAGGTGTAGACAGATTTATTGCCATGAACCGTGGTATCAATGATGGAGGGGACCTCCCTGAAGATCTTTTGAGGGTCAGTTTGTGGAGGGGAGGACAACAGTACATACAATAGACAATGATAATTTTAAGTCTGCTTTTATTTGCTTTATTTAATGTTATTATTTTATTTAATTTTCTGCAATTGTAAAAGCTTAATTTCATTATGGTAGGCTTCCTCTATTATTCTTTAGGTGTGTTTTGGTAGTGCTGAAAGGTGCTCAGATTGGTGGAATTTTGTCAGATACAAGATGAGCACAGGGAACCGCTGGGGCTGTTCACAAGTGTATGTGGCAGAAGGTAGGGGTTTCAGCTTTAAAGGGAAATGAAACCCAAAAATGTTCTTTTGTGCTTCAGATAGAGCATACAATTTTAAAAGGTTTCCAATTTATGTCTATTATCAATTTTGCTTTGCTCCCATGGTATTGTTTGAAGAAGAGATACCTAGGTAGGTGTCTGGAGCACTACACGGCAGGAAATAGTGCTTCCATCTAGGGCTCTTGCAAATAGATAGCATTCTTGCAAAACTGCTGCCATATAATGCTCCAGACACGTGAATGCTCCTGACCTTACATCCCTGCTTTTCAGCAAAAATATCAAGAGAATGAAGAAAATTTGATAAAAGTAGCAAATTAGAAAGTCGTTTTAAATTGCATGCTCTATCTGAACCATGAAATAAATATTTTGGGGTTTATGTCCCTTTTAATCCTTTTTTTTTTTTTTAAATGAGTGAGATTATAGAGTGAGATTTCAGAGTAAGATTTCAGAGAATCTTTAAAGAGAAAGAAAATAAAGTCTGACAGATCAATGGAGTTCACTGTAGTATGGTATTCTAAGTATGCTATGGGGTAATGGTAGAAGAGGTAAAATTCTTAAACAGTGGGTGGTTGAATTTAGATCTAGGTCAAGTGGTGCATTGTTGGTGAGGACTTTGTCAGTTATAATATATAGTAGTAATATTGAAGCTGTAATATTATATCACCCACAAAATTGATACCAGCGTCATTCCAGACAAGAATCAAGCTAATAGATCTACTGGGATTCTTTGGCAAAGACCATTGTGGCCATGTGATGTGTTTGGAAGTTAGGTCCTTTTAGATCTAGGGTTAAGACTATTTTGTGTTGACTTGACTGTGAGATGCTTGCTGTTAAAGAGAAAAAGCTGTCGTACATTAGGTAACCTACTGAGGGTCAGGGTCATTGAAGTAGGTTTTTGGTGCTTATGGGGACCTCATCAAAACTGAGAAGATATTTAGAAACTGGAAAATCATCAATGGAGTAATCATTATGCTGTGTTAAGAAAACAAATACTATTGTAAGAGACTGAAGAGTAAGATGGGAGACAACAGGGCTGTTAGGGCGATGTTGTGCTCTCCCAAGATGAAGTCTAAGAGATAGTCAATTACAAAAATGACAAGACATTAGAAGACTGTTACAAGGCCTGGGAACTGCCAGTATCTTACAGTAGAAAAAAACTAATGGTTTGAGTGGATTACAAAAAGCAGAGTGAAAAAGAAGTGCAAGGGACATATAAGCATTAACATGAATTATTTATGTCATTTCTAGTGATCCAGCTACAATGTAGATCACCATATGAAAGGGCATGGGGGGGTTAGTGTCAGAAGATGACAGCCCCTGTCATGTGACTGCTGGATGGTTGTGAAGTAAAAATGGGAATTTATAGATTATGTGGTTTGGGGCTCTGTTGATATCTGTGTAGCACAGGGTAGCAGGACAACTGGTAGAGAAAGCTGTGTAGAATTAGTAAATCTCCTTCAGTGGACTGACTGTTTTTCATTCCACTTTCAGAATCTGTATGACAGTATAAAGAATGAGCCTTTTAAGATTCCAGAGGATGATGGAAATGACTTGACTCACACCTTCTTCAACCCTGACCGGGAAGGCTGGCTCCTAAAGTTGGGTGAGTGTCTAAACTATTCAGTTTATTGTGGGAAGCAGCAGCTTTGGAGCAAAATATTCTTTACTAAAACAGTGATATAAGTTTTGTGAAATATGGGGTAATTTGCAGATGAGCTATGCCATTAGGTAGCATGTGGGTGGGCTTGGGTTTTGGGTCATACAGCCATTTTGAGGAGGGACATACAGTATCTCCCCTTCCCACCTTACCAGTTCTTCCCGACTTTACTTCCTTTGTGAGCCTTTCCATCCCACGTAACCTACAAGCTGTTCACCAATGTATGCCCAGCATGTGCTTCACACAACGCTGCTGCAAAATGATTGGAAGTTGCAGCCATGGCTGGTATAATCCTCTGTACACCTAGCCTGAATACAGCACATTGCACCCTAAAATCCCACTATGATTAATTTGCACCTGCTATATCAGAGCAGCCATCATGATAATCCCTAAAAAAATAACAATCCTCACCTTTTGACTTGGTTCTGTTTTTATTATTTGATTTGTTTTGAGGGGTTACAAGCTTCTGCCCTGAGAATGGAACTAAACTATCAATGACAGATCCCAAATTTCCTGGCACTACCTTATTATTTAGTTGTGTTATTTATTTTTTTAAGTTTTTTTGCATGTATAGGAGGGGAGTCCTCCCTGGTTTTTAATTTTCCTTTTTTCCCTTATTTATATGTTTCCATCATTTCGGCTGCTCTTATACTTGCCCCACCCTTCAGGAGGTATGTAGACCGCTAAATGTGTGCGGGTGTTGGGTCCCCAGTGGCTCAAATTGCTTATCTCTCCTGGTTTCCCTTTATGGTTTCCTGCTCGGCGCCATCTATGTTTTGCTTCTGCCCCAGCACAGCCCCCAGGGAGTAAGGATAGAGCTAGAACTCTTAGATATATATATACAGTACAGCATCTTGAGGAGCTATAAGTCTATAAAACATATATACAGTACAGCATCTTGGGGAAATAATTAAATACACTTAATGCTGGCGTCACTGCTTACACCCCAAGTCAAAGTTATAGGAAAGTCCAAAAATGCATCATCACTATAATAAATTAAATAGGCCTTTATTTTCTCATTAGGGCACAGAAGTACAACAATAGCATGATTAAGGGGTAACACATGAAACACTCTACTTTTGGACCTTGATCAGCTAACTAAGGTCTGTTTTACTATTTTTTTTCATCAAATGTTCTGTTGAAACTGCACTCCATAAGAACATACCCAGGAGCATGCAAATGTCTTGAGCACTATATTTCAGCAGCATTTGTGTTGAGCCCTATTTTTTTTTTTTTTTTATAGGGCTCAACACATATATTGGCTCCTGATTATATCCCAGTATGCTCTCATGAAAAGTTTCAACAAGAGTAGGAAGGCCAGTTTTGTTTGGAAGCTGGAATTGATTCCACCTTTTTGTGGTGTGTCCAGTACAAGTGATATAAAATTAAAAAGGTTTCACTAAAAATGTGATTGTATATTCAAAGGGAGAGTCTTTATATAGTCTTTGAATACAAACAAGCTCATCACGTGTAAAGCTTTATAGCTAAATTTAGACCTCTCCCATCTATGTAAGAACAGGACATTCTTTAGAGAATAAAAGGAATTACATGACTTGGGCTCCCTGGGGTGCTGTTCTTGCTGCTTCTCTGGTATTACATCTGCTGCTGTGGCTGGGTGAGGAGGTGCTGTGTCTGTCTGTCTCATATTGTTGGGGGCCACTATATTAGAGGTCTGTGTCTCACTCATTTTAGATAAAAGGACCTGGAACATGCAGCAGGGATTTCTGTTGCCTTTTTATGTTGGTTATACCAAATTCTGTACAAATGCCCAAGAAAACAAATGCAACGTATACTTCATGCAATAGAGTGAGCACATCACGTTCAGTGTACACGTCACATTGTATACAACCTGTATACGGAATAAAACACTTCATCTTTTTATTATTCCGGTACATTAATTCATACATACACTGCAATGCAACATAGAAACTTACATTTTGATGGCAGATAAGAACCAATAGGTTCATCAAGTCGGCCCATATTTTCCTGTAAACGTTAGTCATTCGTATGAAATTTTATGCATGTCTTAATTTTCTTACTTCATTTGACCTTTTGCACATCTGTTGGAAGTCACTTCCAGGAATCAAGCATCCTGTCTGTAAGTCAGTGCTTACACATTACACTGTATACATCCTGCACATGAAATCACATACTGTACAATATACACTGCTGTATACATCTGGAACATGAAACCATATACCACAGTACCAGTGCACCATAGCACACAATATACATCTGGCATACCGAAACCGTAATCACTCAGCACTCGGCCCCCAGCCCCTTAAGCATTATACTAGCAGACTTATCAGTTTCATAACTCTGAACTTTAGTTTATTCCAGCTCTCATAAACTGCCTCTATGTAATGTTTTCACATGTCTGATAGTTCTATAGTTTCATAGATACTTTACAGTAAATTATATGGAAAGCACAGAAGTTTTTGAAGCCCAGGGAATTTCACAGAGGAATTTACCTTAGGGGAGTTGGTAAAGGAACCAGATTTAGAAACACCTTCTTTGCCAGTTATTTCACTAGTTTGTATTAAACTGAGCTAACTTGTTTTATTAATATATTTACTTAGCCATGTGGGGCTGTTTTATGTTAATACAGATGGGAATTCTGTGTCCTCCTGAAGTTCAGCCATTAAAACAGAGATAAGGTCCTTCTCTTCACACTTCAGCCCCCTCACGTTTGGCACACCAGTATTACTCTGATCTTACTTTCTCCCAAACTTTTCTGTTTTTCTTTGAAAATCTTTTTCTTTGTTCTTCTCTACTCTTTTTTTCTCTCTTATTCATCATATTCTATTTTGTTTGCTTTTTTCTCTTCCTCTTTTTGTTTTTCATTGCACTTAGCTTTTCCAGTCACTGGCACCTGCTTTCCTGGTTTACATAATCACTGTTTCTACCCTGAACTCAACACTGCTGAGGGGGGCATTTCAGTCTTTGGATTCACTTGCTGGGGTTCTTCTGCATTTTGCTTATTTGCATCTAAACACTTATTGCTCATGAACTAAATACACTACTTTGTGTTCTTTCACACAAACCCTCTCCAATAAATTTGTAACAGTAAGTTACCAAGTACCCACTGTCATAGATTTTCAAGTGGTCTTTAAAAGGACACAATACCCAAATGTTTAATCACTTGAAAGTGATGCAGCATACCTGTAAAAAGCTGACATAAAAATATCACCTGAACATCACAATTTCTTCAGCTCATCTGAGCAAATGCTTTGTCAACAGCCATACTTCAGCTGCTCTCCAGCTGCAAGTTGGAAAAAATATCACTTGAACATCTCTGTAAAAAAGGAAGTTATTTACCTCCATATTTCTTCTGTAGCCACTCCCCACTGTAAGGAACTTTAAGCAGCCAATTAGGATGGTAGTCACGTGGCATGCAATGGAGTCTGCATCTGGCATGTGTATGTACTGTCACTTTTTTCCATACTCTTTTTAGGGATGTCTACTATCAATGCGAGATTATGGTGAAATTAAATGAGATCACAGTAAAGCCAAGTGTGAATTTAGCACTACTATAGCTGATTGGCTGTTGTCTGTTTGTTTTTTACCATTTAGATTATATTAAAAAGAGTAACTCTGGATCACAGAGCACTTACTCTGTTTAGCTGAAGACATTTTTTCTTTTTCTACATAGAGACGCTCAGGTGATTTTTTTTTTTTTTTTTTTTTTTACCGTTATGATCTGTCACTTTCAGTTGATTTATCATATGGGTCTTTTGCCCCTTTAACGCTTCATGCTGGACCCCTATGCCCTACTCATGCCACTTGGTTGCCATTTGGAACATGCTCTCTTGGCCTTGCAGGTGGTCGAGTAAAGACATGGAAGAGACGCTGGTTCATTCTTACAGACAACTGTCTTTACTACTTTGAATACACAACGGTGAGTAGCTGGAAATGTGGGTTAGCAATAAGACTGTAAATACAAATTGTATTAGGCATACTACAGGTTGTATCCCTGCACATGTACTATTTCCCAAAACAACACTAACAGAGAAGAAAATAAAGTGTAATTAAACTAGCCCTAACCCAGCATATTATTTGTTTTAAAGGCTTAACTATTTTAGATGTTGAACACAAGTAATTATCAACATGGTCAGCTCCCAAGGAGCGCTTTTTTGATGCTTATAAACATTTGAATATTTTACTTTGTCTGCAGTTAGCCCTTGGGAATAGTCCATCAGTTGCACTTCATGTCAGATGTCAATGCCTCTTTCACCTTCCAATAAAATCTTTCTATTATTGTTATTTAACTAGATCATCACTATTTATTTTACACTCTTGTGGTGACATAATATTAAGGTACTAGTATGTTATTCTACCCTGTGCATGCTTGGTAAAAACCTCCAAGAATTATTTAAATACCTATTTCTGTCAGTTTCTACTCTCCTTCTGTATATTCAGATTGAGGTAACATAACGCCGCTCATATTGACTGCTGTTGATACAGCACATTTACTGCCTAAAGGTCTGCCTGCTCATCTTGAAACCATCACCAAGCAAAATCATACTAGGTATATACGGATGCTGGTTAGGATGGGTGTTCCCAGTTTATATACAGTATAATGCAAAATACATAGGTTTTTCATACAGGAGTATGGGGCTTTGAAAATCCATATCCAGATTTTAAATTTTTTTCAAGGGTTCATATAACATCAATATAAACATTTCAGTACACTGGCAGTACATTTTGATGGCTATCCTGGCTAATGAGCACAATCTAAGAGTAGCAGACAAGAGGCATGTTGGGGACAAAGCAGTTGATATCAGTCTGTCCAAAAATACTCTAGTGCCATCAGATTTTATCGGGGTATAAGTCCGTTGGCCAGCCCCTGCAGGCTGCGTCCTGTTAGCCAGCCCTGCAGGCTGTGTCCTGTTGGCCAGCCCCTGCAGACTGCGTCCTGTTGGCCAGCCCCTGCAGACTGCATCCTGTTGGCCAGCCCCTGCAGACTTAAGACTTTTCTGAGCTGTTGCAAGGTATGGTCAGATTTTAAAGAGAGAAGAATTGAATGTGGATTGAGTTAAAGGAATACTAAACCCATTTTTTTTCTTTTATGGTTTGGATAGAGCATGCAATTTTAAGAAACTTTCTAATTTACTCCTATTATCAATTTTTCTTCGTTCTCTTGCTATCTTTATTTGAAAAAGCAGGAATTTAAGCTTAGGAGCCATACCATTTATTTTTAAAGACACAATGAGTCCACGGATCATCATCCTTACTTGTGGGATATTCACCTCCTGGTCAGCAGGAGGAGGCAAACAGCACCACAGCAGAGCTGCTATATATAGCTCCTCCCTTCCCTCCCACCCCAGTCATTCTCTTTGCCTACGTTAGTGATAGGAAGAGGTAAAGCGAGGTGTTGGTATAGATTCTTCAATCAAGAGTTTATTATTTTTAAAGTAGTGCCAGAGTGTGATGCTTTGTTCTGGGGTGTAGCTGTAGTCCATATCAGTCTCTTCAGTATAGCTATTGGTGGCTTTAGAGCAATAGGAACAGGTGGGACATAATTTTCACTGCGCCTCCTATACATTTATGCTGCCCTTATCCTGATAGCCTAAGCAAACTTAACTCAGGCTTTATCATCTTCCACAGGGCTATGGGAGGGAGAGGACCTCCTAAACCTGCTGAGTTGCCCTGCTGTCGGGCAGAATATCAAGGTAAGTGCTAACTTTTTATTCTGGGTCTGAAGCACACAGAAAAAATTCAGGACAGAGGAAGTATAGCACTTTACTGGGACATATATCTCCTATATATAGAATTAGGAGGATTTTCTGACAGCATGTTTATAGCAGGCACTGGGGCTGAGGAGAGTGGCTTTTGGGGACACTTAAACTGAGCTGGATACCATGAGGGATATGCCCTATAACAGTGAGGGCTAAACCCCTTAGTATATTATCTTTATATTTTTGTAGGCTGGCTCAATTCATCTGTATAAGCTTTTTAAGTTATGCACATTTTATACCTTTCTCTGGTATTACAATTTGCCCCCAGATTCAAGAAGGTTTCAGTAACATCTCCCGGTAATCTATCTTTAACATAATGATGGCGACCAGGAGAGCATGTATTGTTACGCCCACAAAGGACGGGGTTTAGTTTTGGTGCCATTCTTTTCAGCTGCTTATTCTATCTCGAGTTTTAACTATGCAGTCTCTAAGATGGGAGTGTCACGCCCACGAAGGGCGGAGCTTGGGGTCGACTTAGCCCGCACTTGCTCTTCTGTTATATCGCATAGAGCAGTTTCTGAGATAGGTCTTATTCCGGGCTAGCTAAACACTCTGTGTCTTGTTCTAGGTGGGTCCGGATAGCGCTACAGCTTCGCTCCGGATCTGTTTACAATCTGTCATGTCGTTTTAAGGTACATGACGTTTTAAGAATGTAAAAGTATCTGGAGGGCGCCTCAGCAAGTTTTATCTGAAGTTTCTGCCGTTGTTTCTATGTTTGTGTCCTAGTATAAGCACTTTCTACACACAAGGATAAAAAGTTACTGTTTGAAATTTAAAGAGACAGTAACATTTTTTTCTGTTCATCTTATTTGACGTAATTTCACTATTTATTTGTTTAATCCATCCTTTTGGTTGTAGATTGGAAATAGCACACAAAAATGAGTTGATTTTTACATTTATCTGTTAATCTTTATTAAAGGAATTTCACTGTTTATTTGTTTAATCCATCATTTATGTCTTAGGATGGAACAAGAACATACAAAAATGAGTCTCTTTTTAATTTTAAAGAGACAGTAATGTTTGTGTCAATTTTTCATAAAATTCTGAATTTTCTACTACTATGGGAGTCTGTTGACTATGGTCAATTGGTCAATCTATGCCACAAATTTCTCCTATAGTGTCCCACAAAGATTATGGCCCACATGCAGTGCCCTGCGCTTCCTCTAACACTCCATTTGGAATTACTTCATACATCATAGTTTTTACAACTTGGTAGAACACATTACTAGAGGAATTAATTTCAATCAGGGTGATTGATTTAGTAGTTGCTATCCCAGCTGTTTCTTCCCTGTTAACGAAGAGGAAGATACTTCAGGATTATCTGATAGTGAATTCTCAGGCTCAGATGGAATAATATCTTTATTTGATCCTGAGGTTGTTTTTCTCTGTTTTTTAGCTTGATTACCTCCATTTGTTACTTAGGAGGTTTTAGCTACCCTGGGCGACTCTGACACTACCGGTGTTATCTAGGTGGTCCAGTAAGTTATTAAGGAATGGAAGGAACCGCATTCCCTTTCATCAAAAGGATGTTTTCCATGGTCGGCTTATCTAAGGAGGCTGGACACACTTTCACTAGGGTGGAAGGAGTAGTTTACAGCCTAGCTAAGAGAACTTTGATACCCTTAGAGGATAGTTGGGTTCGAAGGTCCTATGGATAAGAATTAGAAAAGGATCATACACCAGAGCTTATAATGGCAACCAGCTGTGTATTTTCCTACCGTCACTAGTGCAAAGGCATATTGGTCTGATGCGTTTTCTGATGCTACTAAGTCAGAATCTCCCCTGGATAAAGACCCAGGATAGGATAAAAGCTTTTGAGTTGGCTAATTCCTTTATTTCAAATTCTTCCCTTCAAGTTTTCAAACTGGGAGCATAGGTTTCAGGTTTCTCTGTTCCAGCTCACCGAGTCTTATGGTTAGAGCCTTGTTCTACGGATGTATGCTCTAAGTTTAAGCTTTTAGCGATTCCTTGCAAGGGGAAGATCTTGTTGGGATCTGGCTTGACGAAAGTAATTCTTTTGGAATTTAAAGAATTAAAAAAAAAAAAAAAGGCTGCTGTTGAATCAGACACAGCGTGAAGGACATTCCCCCGATCCGGGACTGGATCTTGTAAAGGGCAGTATTCTGTCTTTGCTCAGGCTTGGGTTCGAGATGTTCAGGATCCCTGGGCAATAGAAAATAGTGTCACAGGGACACAAATCAGAGTTCAAAGAGTTTTTCTTCCAGAGGCAGGTTTCTGTTTTTCAAGATTATATGCAGTTCAGTTAAAAGGAGAGGCGTTCTTACATTGTGTAAGAGACCTCTCCTCCCTGGGAGTAATTGTCCCCGTTCCAGTACAGGGGACAGGGTTTTTATTCAAATCTGTTTGTGGTTCCCAAAAAAGAGGGAACCTTCAGACCTATATTAGACCTCAAGAGTCTAAACAAGTTTCTCAGAGTTCCATCATTCAAGATGGAGACTATTCGTACCATTCTTCCTTTGATCCAGGAGGGTCAATTTATGACGACAGTGGATTTAAAGGATGCATATCTTCATGTTCCTATCCACAGAGATCATCACAATTTCCTAAGGTTTGCCTTTCTGGACGAACACTTTCAGTTTGTGGCTCTTCCTTTCAGTCTGACCACGGCAACCAGAATTTTCACAAAGGTTCTGGGGTCTCTGCTGGTGGTTCTAAGGCCGCGGGGCATCACGGCGGTGCCTTATCTGGACGATATTCTAATCCAGGCGTCATCTTGTCAACAAACAAGGTCCCATACCGACATTGTGCTATCCTTCCTGAGAACTCACGGGTGGAAGGTGAATTTGGAAAAGAGTTCCTTAATCCTGAAGACAAGGGTGACTTTCTTGGGAACTCTAATCGATTCTATATCTATGAGGATTTTTTGGACAGAAGTCAGAAAATCAAAGATTCTAGATACCTGTCGAGCCATTCAATCCAATTCTCGGCCGTCAGTGGCTCAGTGCATGGAAGCAATCGGACTGATGGTGGCGGCAATGGACATCATACCGTTTGCTCGGTTTCACCTCAGGTCTCTGCAGTTAGACATGCTCAGGCAGTGGAATGGAGATTATGCAGATTTGTCTACTCGAATAACCCTGGAACAGGATACGAGGGACTCTCTTCAATGGTGGTTGTCTCTGGATCATCTATCCCAGGGGACATGCTTTCGCAGACCTTCATGGGTGATTGTGACAACGGACTCCAGCCTTTTAGGATGGGAAGCAGTCTGGGGCTCCCTAAAGGCTCAGGGAGTATGGACTCAGGCAAAGTCTCTTCTTCCTATAAACATCCTGGAACTAGGAGCGATCTTCAATGCTCTTCTGGCCTGGCCTCAGTGGGCTTCGGCCCAGTTCATCAGATTCCATTCGGACAACATCACGACAGTGGCTTACATCAATCATCAGGGAGGAGCGAGGAGTTCCTTAGCTATGACCAAGGTAGCCAAGATAATCCGGTGGGCGGAGGCCCATTCTTGCCATCTGTCAGTGATCCACATCCCAGGGGTGGACAACTGGGAGGCGGACTTTCTGAGCAGGCAGACTTTTTATTCAGGAGACTGGGAACTCCATCCGGAAGTATTCTCCAACCTGATTCTCAAATGGGGTTGGCTGGAGTTAGATCTCATGGCATCTCGCCAGACTGCCAAGCTTCCGAGATACGGTTCCAGGTCCAGGCGGAACTGATAGATGCTTTGGCAGTTCCTTGGTCCTTCAGCCTAGCATATCTATTTCCCCCGTTTGCTCTTCTTCCTCGGGTCATTGCTCGAATCAAACAGGAGAAGGCATTAATGATCCTTATCTCTCCTGCGTGGCCTTGCAGGATTTGGTATGCTGATCCGGTGGACATGTCATCCCTGCCACCTTGGAAACTTCCGTTGAGGAAGGACCTTCTCATTCAAGGACCCTTCCTTCACCCAAATCTGGCTTCTCTGAAGCTGACTGCTTGGAGATTAAACGCTTAAGCCTATCCAAGCGGGGGTTTTCTGATTCGGTCATAGAGACCTTATTTCAGGCGTGTAAACCTGTAACTAGAAAGATTTACCAAAAGATATGGCGTAAATATCTCTATTGGTGTGAATCCAAGGGCTACTCATGGAGTAGAGTTAGGATTCCCAGAATTTTGTCTTTTCTCCAAGAAGGTTTGGAGAAGGATTTATCGGCAAGTTCCCTAAAGGGTCAGATATCTGCCTTATCTATTTTGTTACTCTAGTGTCTGGCAGATGTACAATCTTTTTGTCAGTCCTTGGTTCGGATCAGGCCCGTGTTCAATACAGTTGCTCCTCCATGGAATCTGAATTTAGTTCTTAATGTTCTTTAAGGGGCTCCGTTTGAGCCTATGCATTCCTTAGATATTAAGTTATTATCTTGGAAAGATAACAGCTCAGAAAAGTCTTAGGTTTAAGCTTTTAGCGATTCCTTGCAAGGGGAAGATCTTGTTGGGATCTGGCTTGACGAAAGTAATTCTTTTGGAATTTAAAGAATTAAAAAAAAAAAAAACTCTGCTGTTGAATCAGACACAGCTTGAAGGACATTCCCCCGATCCGGGACTGGATCTTGTAAGGGCAGTATTCCGTCTTTGCTCAGGCTTGGGTTCGAGATGTTCAGGATCCCTGGGCAATAGAAAATAGTGTCACAGGGACACAAATCAGAGTTCAAAGAGTTTTTCTTCCAGAGGCAGGTTTCTGTTTTTCAAGATTATATGCAGTTCAGTTAAAAGGAGAGGCGTTCTTACATTGTGTAAGAGACCTCTCCTCCCTGGGAGTAATTGTCCCAGTTCCAGTACAGGGGACAGGGTTTTTATTCAAATCTGTTTGTGGTTCCCAAAAAAGAGGGAACCTTCAGACCTATATTAGACCTCAAGAGTCTAAACAAGTTTCTCAGAGTTCCATCATTCAAGATGGAGACTATTCGTACCATTCTTCCTTTGATCCAGGAGGGTCAATTTATGACGACATTGGATTTAAAGGATGCATATCTTCATGTTCCTATCCACAGAGATCATCACAATTTCCTAAGGTTTGCCTTTCTGGACGAACACTTTCAGTTCGTGGCTCTTCCTTTCAGTCTGACCACGGCACCCAGAATTTTCACAAAGGTTCTGGGGTCTCTGCTGGTGGTTCTAAGACCGCGGGGCATCGCGGCGGTGCCTTATCTGGACGATATTCTAATCTAGGCGTCATCTTGTCAACAAACAAGGTCCCATACCGACATTGTGCTATCCTTCCTGAGAACTCATGGGTGGAAGGTGAATCTGGAAAAGAGTTCCTTAATCCTGAAGACAAGGGTGACTTTCTTGGGAACTCTAATCGATTCTATATCTATGAGGATTTTTTGGACAGAAGTCAGAAAATCAAAGATTCTAGATACCTGTCGAGCCATTCAATCCAATTCTCGGCCGTCAGTGGCTCAGTGCATGGAAGCAATCGGACTGATGGTGGCGGCAATGGACATCATACCGTTTGCTCGGTTTCACCTCAGGTCTCTGCAGTTAGACATGCTCAGGCAGTGGAATGGAGATTATGCAGATTTGTCTACTCGAATAACCCTGGAACAGGAGACGAGGGACTCTCTTCAATGGTGGTTGTCTCTGGATCATCTATCCCAGGGGACATGCTTTCGCAGACCTTCATGGGTGATTGTGACAACGGACTCCAGCCTTTTAGGATGGGAAGCAGTCTGGGGCTCCCTAAAGGCTCAGGGAGTATGGACTCAGGCAAAGTCTCTTCTTCCTATAAACATCCTGGAACTAGGAGCGATCTTCAATGCTCTTCTGGCCTGGCCTCAGTTGGCTTCGGCCCAGTTCATCAGATTCCATTCGGACAACATCACGACAGTGGCTTACATCAATCATCAGGGAGGAGCGAGGAGTTCCTTAGCGATGACCAAGGTAGCCAAGATAATCCGGTGGGCGGAGGCCCATTCTTGCCATCTGTCAGTGATCCACATCCCAGGGGTGGACAACTGGGAGGCGGACTTTCTGAGCAGGCAGACTTTTCATCCAGGAGAGTGGGAACTCCATCCGGAAGTATTCTCCAACCTGATTCTCAAATGGGGTTGGCTGGAGTTAGATCTCATGGAATCTCGCCAGACTGCCAAGCTTCCGAGATACGGTTCCAGGTCCAGGCGGAACTGATAGATGCTTTGGCAGTTCCTTGGTCCTTCAGCCTAGCATATCTATTTCCCCCGTTTGCTCTTCTTCCTCGGGTCATTGCTCGAATCAAACAGGAGAAGGCATTAATGATCCTTATCGCTCCTGCGTGGCCTTGCAGGATTTGGTATGCTGATCCGGTGGACATGTCATCCCTGCCACCTTGGAAACTTCCGTTGAGGAAGGACCTTCTCATTCAAGGACCCTTCCTTCACCCAAATCTGGCTTCTCTGAAGCTGACTGCTTGGAGATTAAACGCTTAAGCCTATCCAAGCGGGGGTTTTCTGATTCGGTCATAGAGACCTTATTTCAGGCGTGTAAACCTGTAACTAGAAAGATTTACCAAAAGATATGGCGTAAATATCTCTATTGGTGTGAATCCAAGGGCTACTCATGGAGTAGAGTTAGGATTCCCAGAATTTTGTCTTTTCTCCAAGAAGGTTTGGAGAAGGATTTATCGGCAAGTTCCCTAAAGGGTCAGATATCTGCCTTATCTATTTTGTTACTCTAGTGTCTGGCAGATGTACAATCTTTTTGTCAGTCCTTGGTTCGGATCAGGCCCGTGTTCAATACAGTTGCTCCTCCATGGAATCTGAATTTAGTTCTTAATGTTCTTTAAGGGGCTCCGTTTGAGCCTATGCATTCCTTAGATATTAAGTTATTATCTTGGAAAGATAACAGCTCAGAAAAGTCTTAGGTTTAAGCTTTTAGCGATTCCTTGCAAGGGGAAGATCTTGTTGGGATCTGGCTTGACGAAAGTAATTCTTTTGGTGTGACTCCAAGGGCTACTCATGGAGTAGAGTTAGGATTCCCAGAATTTTGTCTTTTCTCCAAGAAGGTTTGGAGAAGGATTTATCGGCAAGTTCCCTAAAGAGTCAGATATCTGCCTTATCTATTTTGTTACTCTAGCGTCTGGCAGATGTACAATCTTTCTTCTGTTATGTGTGATCAGTCCACGGGTCATCATTACTTCTGGGATATAACTCCTCCCCAACAGGAAATGCAAGAGGATTCACCCAGCCGAGCTGCATATAGCTCCTCCCCTCTACGTCAGTCCCAGTCATTCTCTTGCACCCAACGACTAGATAGGATGTGTGAGAGGACTATGGTGATTATACTTAGTTTTTATGACTTCAATCAAAAGTTTGTTATTTTACAATAGCACCGGAGCGTGTTATTACTTCTCTGGCAGAGTTTGAGGAAGAATCTGCCAGAGTTTTTTTACTATGATTTTAACCGGAGTAGTTAAGATCATATTGCTGTTCTCGGCCATCTGAGGGAGGTAAAAGCTTCAGATCAGGGGACAGCGGGCAGATGAATCTGCATTGAGGTATGTAGCAGTTTTTATTTTCTGAATGGAATTGATGAGAAAATCCTGCCATACCGTTATAATGACATGTATGTATACACTTCAGTATTCTGGGGATGGTATTTCACCGGAACTACTCTGTTAAAAGTCACTAATCCTTTTAATAAGTATTTATCATGTTAAACGTTTTTGCTGGAATGTAGAATCGTTTACATTGCTGAGGTACTGAGTGAATAAATATTTGGGCATTATTTTCCACTTGGCAGTTGTTTGCTTTTAATTGTGACAGTTTCGTTTCTCTTCACTGCTGTGTGTGTGAGGGAGGGGCCGTTTTTGGCGCTCTTTGCTACGCATCAAAAAATTCCAGTCAGTTACTCTTATATTTCCTGCATGATCCGGTTCATCTCTGACAGATCTCAGGGGTCTTCGAACTTCTTTGGAGGGAGGTAGATTCTCTCAGCAGAGCTGTGAGAATTATATATTGACTGTGAATAAAAACGTTGCTCTGTAATTTTTATGTCAAATTTAATTATTGTTATTTTACTAATGGGAACAAACCTTTGCTAAAAGTTGTGTTGTTTTAAAGTTTGATGCTATAACTGTTTTTCAGTTCACTATTTCAACTGTCATTTAATCGTTTAGTACCTCTTTGAGGCACAGTACGTTTTTGCTAAAAAAGATTATAACCAAGTTGCAAGTTTATTGCTAGTGTGTTAAACATGTCTGACTCAGAGGAAGATATCTGTGTCATTTGTTCCAATGCCAAGGTGGAGCCCAATAGAAATTTATGTACTAACTGTATTGATGCTACTTTAAATAAAAGTCAATCTGTACAATGTGAACAAATTTCACCAAACAGCGAGGGGAGAGTTATGCCGACTAACTCGCCTCACGCGGCAGTACCTGCATCTCCCGCCCGGGAGGTGCGTGATATTATGGCGCCTAGTACATCTGGGCGGCCATTACAGATAACATTACAAGATATGGCTACTGTTATGACTGAAGTTTTGTCTAAATTACCAGAACTAAGAGGCAAGCGTGATCACTCTGGGGTGAGAACAGAGTGCGCTGATAATACTAGGGCCATGTCTGATACTGCGTCACAGCTTGCAGAGCATGAGGACGGAGAGCTTCATTCTGTGGGTGACGGTTCCGATCCAAACAGATTGGATTCAGATATTTCAAATTTTAAATTTAAATTGGAGAACCTCCGTGTATTACTAGGGGAGGTCTTAGCAGCTCTCAATGATTGTAACACCGTTGCAATACCAGAGAAACTGTGTAGGTTGGATAAATACTTTGCGGTACCGGCGAGTACTGACGTTTTTCCTATACCTAAGAGACTAACTGAAATTGTTACTAAGGAGTGGGATAGACCCGGTGTGCCGTTCTCACCCCCTCCGATATTTAGAAAAATGTTTCCAATAGACGCCACCACACGGGACTTATGGCAAACGGTCCCTAAGGTGGAGGGAGCAGTTTCTACTTTAGCTAAGCGTACCACTATCCCGGTGGAGGATAGCTGTGCTTTTTCAGATCCAATGGATAAAAAATTAGAGGGTTACCTTAAGAAAATGTTTGTTCAACAAGGTTTTATATTGCAACCCCTTGCATGTATCGCGCCGATTACGGCTGCGGCAGCATTTTGGATTGAGTCTCTGGAAGAGAACCTTAGTTCATCTACGCTAGACGACATTACGGACAGGCTTAGAGTCCTTAAACTAGCTAATTCATTCATTTCGGAGGCCGTAGTACATTTAACCAAACTTACGGCTAAGAACTCAGGATTCGCCATACAGGCACGTAGGGCGCTGTGGCTAAAATCCTGGTCAGCTGATGTTACTTCTAAGTCCAAATTACTTAATATACCTTTCAAGGGGCAGTCTTTATTTGGGCCCGGTTTGAAAGAAATTATCGCTGACATTACAGGAGGTAAGGGCCACGCCCTACCTCAAGACAAAGCCAAAGCTAAGGCTAGACAGTCTAATTTTCGTCCCTTTCGGAATTTCAAAACAGGAGCAGCATCAACCTCCACTGCACCAAAACAGGAAGGAGCTGTTGCTCGTTACAGGCAAGGCTGGAAGCCTAACCAGTCCTGGAACAAGAGCAAGCAGGCCAGGAAACCTGCTACTGCCCCAAAGACAGCATGAACCGAGAGCCCCCGATCCGGGACCGGATCTAGTGGGGGGCAGACTTTCTCTCTTCGCCCAGGCCTGGGCAAGAGATGTTCAGGATCCCTGGGCACTAGAGATCATATCTCAGGGATACCTTCTAGACTTCAAATTATCTCCCCCAAGAGGGAGATTTCATCTGTCAAGGTTGTCAACAAACCAGATAAAGAAAGAAGCGTTTCTACGCTGTGTACAAGATCTGTTATTAATGGGAGTGATCCATCCGGTTCCGCGGTCGGAACAAGGACAAGGGTTCTACTCAAACCTGTTTGTGGTTCCCAAAAAAGAGGGAACTTTCAGGCCAATCTTAGATTTAAAGATTCTAAACAAATTCCTAAGAGTTCCATCGTTCAAAATGGAAACTATTCGGACAATCTTACCCATGATCCAAAAGGGTCAGTACATGACCACAGTGGATTTAAAAGATGCTTACCTTCACATACCGATCCACAAAGATCATCACCGGTATCTAAGGTTTGCCTTCTTAGACAGGCACTACCAGTTTGTAGCTCTTCCATTCGGATTGGCTACGGCTCCAAGAATCTTCACAAAGGTTCTGGGGGCCCTTCTGGCGGTACTAAGACCGCGAGGGATTTCGGTAGCTCCGTACCTAGACGACATTCTAATACAAGCTTCAAGCTTTCAAACTGCCAAGTCTCATACAGAGTTAGTTCTGGCATTTCTAAGGTCGCATGGATGGAAAGTGAACGAAAAGAAGAGTTCTCTTTTTCCTCTCACAAGAGTTCCATTCTTGGGGACTCTTATAGATTCTGTAGAAATGAAGATTTACCTGACAGAAGACAGGTTAACAAAGCTTCTAAATGCATGCCGTGTCCTTCATTCCATTCAACACCCGTCAGTAGCTCAATGCATGGAGGTGATCGGCTTAATGGTAACGGCAATGGACATAGTACCTTTTGCACGCCTACACCTCAGACCGCTGCAATTGTGCATGCTAAGTCAGTGGAATGGGGATTACTCAGATTTGTCCCCTACTCTGAATCTGAATCAAGAGACCAGAAATTCTCTTCTATGGTGGCTTTATCGGCCACACCTGTCCAGGGGGATGCCATTCAGCAGGCCAGACTGGACAATTGTAACAACAGACGCCAGCCTACTAGGTTGGGGCGCTGTCTGGAATTCTCTGAAGGCTCAGGGACTATGGAATCAGGAGGAGAGTCTCCTTCCAATAAACATTCTGGAATTGAGAGCAGTTCCCAATGCCCTTCTGGCTTGGCCCCAATTAACAACTCGGGGGTTCATCAGGTTTCAGTCGGACAACATCACGACTGTAGCTTACATCAACCATCAGGGAGGGACAAGAAGCTCCCTAGCAATGATGGAAGTATCAAAGATAATTCGCTGGGCAGAGTCTCACTCTTGCCACCTGTCAGCAATCCACATCCCGGGAGTGGAGAACTGGGAGGCGGATTTTTTGAGTCGCCAGACTTTTCATCCGGGGGAGTGGGAACTTCACCCGGAGGTCTTTGCCCAAATACTTCGACGTTGGGGCAAACCAGAGATAGATCTCATGGCGTCTCGCCAGAACGCCAAACTTCCTCACTACGGGTCCAGATCCAGGGATCCGGGAGCGGTTCTGATAGATGCTTTGACAGCACCTTGGAACTTCGGGATGGCTTATGTGTTTCCACCCTTCCCCCTGCTTCCTCGATTGATTGCCAAAATCAAACAGGAGAGAGCATCAGTGATTCTAATAGCGCCTGCATGGCCACGCAGGACTTGGTATGCAGATCTAGTGGACATGTCATCCTGTCCGCCTTGGTCTCTACCTCTAAGACAGGACCTTCTGATACAGGGTCCATTCAAACATCAAAATCTAACTTCTCTGAAGCTGACTGCTTGGAAATTGAACGCTTGATTTTATCAAAACGTGGTTTTTCTGAGTCGGTTATTGATACCCTGATACAGGCTAGGAAGCCTGTTACCAGAAAGATTTACCATAAAATATGGCGTAAATACCTATACTGGTGCGAATCCAAACGTTACTCCTGGAGTAAGGTTAGGATCCCTAGGATATTGTCCTTTCTACAAGAAGGTTTAGAAAAGGGTTTATCAGCTAGTTCATTAAAGGGACAGATTTCAGCTCTGTCCATCTTGTTACACAGGCGTCTGTCAGAAGATCCAGACGTCCAGGCCTTTTGTCAGGCTTTAGCTAGGATCAAGCCTGTGTTTAAAGCTGTTGCTCCGCCATGGAGTTTAAACTTAGTTCTTAACGTTTTACAGGGTGTTCCGTTTGAACCCCTTCATTCCATTGATATAAAATTGTTATCTTGGAAAGTTCTGTTTTTAATGGCTATTTCCTCGGCTCGAAGAGTCTCTGAGTTATCAGCTTTACATTGTGATTCTCCTTATCTGATTTTTCACTCAGACAAGGTAGTTCTGCGTACTAAACCTGGGTTCTTACCTAAGGTAGTCACTAACAGGAATATCAATCAAGAGATTGTTGTTCCATCCTTGTGTCCAAATCCTTCTTCAAAGAAGGAACGTCTTCTACACAATCTGGATGTAGTTCGTGCCCTCAAGTTCTACTTGCAGGCAACTAAAGATTTTCGCCAAACTTCTTCCCTGTTTGTCGTTTATTCTGGACAGAGGAGAGGTCAAAAAGCTTCTGCTACCTCTCTCTCTTTTTGGCTTCGTAGCATAATACGTTTAGCCTATGAGACTGCTGGACAGCAGCCTCCTGAAAGAATTACAGCTCACTCCACTAGAGCTGTGGCTTCCACTTGGGCCTTTAAGAATGAGGCCTCTGTTGAACAGATTTGCAAGGCTGCAACTTGGTCTTCGCTTCATACTTTTTCCAAATTTTACAAATTTGACACTTTTGCTTCTTCGGAGGCTATTTTTGGGAGAAAGGTTCTTCAAGCAGTGGTTCCTTCTGTATAATGAGCCTGCCTATCCCTCCCGTCATCCGTGTACTTTTGCTTTGGTATTGGTATCCCAGAAGTAATGATGACCCGTGGACTGATCACACATAACAGAAGAAAACATAATTTATGCTTACCTGATAAATTCCTTTCTTCTGTTGTGTGATCAGTCCACGGCCCACCCTGTTTTAAGGCAGGTAAATATCTTTTAAATTATACTCCAGTCACCACTTCACCCTTGGTTACTCCTTTTTCGTTGATTCTTGGTCGAATGACTGGGACTGACGTAGAGGGGAGGAGCTATATGCAGCTCGGCTGGGTGAATCCTCTTGCATTTCCTGTTGGGGAGGAGTTATATCCCAGAAGTAATGATGACCCGTGGACTGATCACACAACAGAAGAAAGGAATTTATCAGGTAAGCATAAATTATGTTTTTTGTCAGTCCTTGGTTCGGATCAGGCCCGTGTTCAATACAGTTGCTCCTCCATGGAATCTGAATTTAGTTCTTAATGTTCTTTAAGGGGCTCCGTTTGAGCCTATGCATTCCTTAGCAACAAGAAATAAAACTTTCCAAGATAATAACTTAATATCTATTTCTTCAGCTCGAAGAGTGTCTGAGCTCTCGGTGTTGCTATTAAATTCGCCTTACCTTATTTTCCATTTATATAAGGTAGTTTTACGTACTAAACTAGGGTTTCTTCCTAAGGTTGTTTCAGACGGGAACATTAATCAGGAGATTGTTGTTCCTTCCTTGTGTCCTAATCCTTCTCAAAAGGAACGTCTTCTGCACTATTTGGACGTGGTCCATGCTTTAAAATTTTATTTACAAGCGACTAAGGACTTTCGTCAGTCGTCTTCTCGGTTTGTCATTTTCTCTGGAAAACATAAGGGTCAAAAATCTACGGCTACCTCTCTTTCTTTTTGGCTGAAGTGTATCATCCGTTTTGCATATGAGACTGCTGGACAGCAGCCTCCTGTAAGGGTTACGGCTCATTCCACTAGGGCTGTTGCTTCCTCATGGACATTCAAAAATGAAGCTTCTGTAGAACAGATTTGCAAGGCTGCAACTTGGTCCTCTCCACGCTTTTTCTAAATTTGACAAATTTGATACTTTTGCCTCGGCTGAGGCTGCTTTTGGGAGAAAGGTTCTTCAAGTAGTGGTGCCTTCCGTTTAGGTTCCCTATCTTGTCCCTCCCTTATCATCCGTGTACTCTAGCTTTGGTATTGTATCCCACAAGTAAGGATGATGATCTGTGGACTCATTGTGTCTTTAAAAAGAAAAGCAAATGTATGCTTACCTGATAAATTTGTTTCTTTTTAGACACGATGAGTCCACGGCACGCCCTGTTTTCTTGAGACAGGTTATTAATTTTTGTAAACTTCAGACACCTCTGCACCTTGGCTTTTCCTTTCTCTTCCTAACTTCGGTTGAATGACTGGAGTGGGAGGGAAGGGAGGAGCTATATATAGCAGCTCTGCCGTGGTGCTTTTTGCCTCCTCCTGCTGACCAGGAGGTGAATATCCCTTCAAGTAAGGATGATGATCGTGGACTCATTGTGTCTAAAAAGAAAGAAACAAATTTATCAGGTAAGCATAAATTTTCTTTTTTTGTTCAGCACCCTGGATAGCGCTTGCTGATTGGTGACTACATTTAGCCACCAATCAGAAAGCGCTACCCAGGTGCTGAACCAAAAATGGGCCAGCTCCTAAGCTTAAATTCCTGCTTTTCAAATGAAGATACCAAGAGAACGAATAAAATTGATAATAGGAGTAAATTAGAAAGTTTGCATGCTCTATCTGAATCTTGAATGAAAAAAATTGGGTTTAGTATCCCTTTAAGCGAAGAGTTAGATAAGATTGGACAAATTTCAGCTGTAGAACAAATCATTTTGTTTCAACATATATTGTAAATATTGACCATTCACCATGTTTATTGCACCCCCTCTGTTGATCACCTATGAGTTCCTATCTCATCTTTATACCTTAAACCAAGTACAACCAAAAAAGTCACTACTTTATCTCTATTATTCTCCTCTTAGCAGCTGGGCATTTCTCCAACTCTTTCACTGTAGACATCTCTGTAGGTGTTTATACAAGATTATGAGAAGACAAACACAAAACGGTAATCCAAAGAATTTCTTGAACTGCAACTCAGAGACACTCTTCTTTTTTGTCTTTTGGAATTCATGACCATATACCACCTGCTTTCATGAGCTTTTAATCTCAAAGCCAAATCTACTGGAAATGACAGAAACCTATATCTGTTCCTGACATACCATGTTCCCTATTGTGATTTACATTTTAGCCACACTCCAAGGCATAGAACACAGACACAGTCCTCCTTCTTCCATACATATTCTTCAGCTGCACAGCATACTAGGAATTGTGGTACCCAGGAACAGCCTAGAGCAGAGCTTCTTAAACTTTTTTTAACCTGGGCACCCTTTTTAGATTTTGCAACATCCATTATAATATAAAAATATGTAAATTCAACTTTCATGGGCAATGCTCATCACTAACGTACATTCCATGTAGGCTTCTACCCTGGATGTCGATGACCAATGTCCACACACTGTGTGAACGCAATGTTCCCTCTAATGTGTTTTTTAATTTTAATACGATGGGTCCCTTGTATAAGGAAATTTCAGAATAGTTCCTTTTGCGAGGCCGCTCTTCTCCTTTAATGCTTAGTGCACAATCAATCTTTCTTCTACAAGATACGACGAGTCCACAGATTTCATCCTTGTGGGATATTATCCTCCTGCTAACAGGAAGTGGCAAAGAGCACCACAGCAGAGCTGTATGTATAGCTCCTCCCTTCCCCTCCACCTCCAGTCATTCTCTTTGCCTGTGTTATACTAGGAAGAGGTAAAGTGAGGTGTTAGTTTTTAGTTTCTTCAATCAAGAAGTTTTTTATTTTAAATTGTACCGGTGTGTACTATTTTCCTCAGGGGGATATGGAAGAAGATTTCTGCCCTGAGGTGGATGATCTTAGCAGCTGTAACTAAGATCCATGTTGGTTCCCACAGAACTTCTGAAGGTAGTATAAGAGAGATCTTCAGTGTGGAGAATGCTACAAGTCGCATTGAGGTATGTTCAGTCCTTTATTTCTGAGGAGACTTGGTATATCAGAACTGGCTGACATTTATTTCCCTACTAGGGAAGGGGTAAGCAGTAGACCTAGAAACAGAGATATTACTGGTAACCTGTATGTATTATTTGACGTGATACTGGGCTTTATTCATATTGCAGCATATATCAGGTGCAATAACAGAGACACTGGGAGAGGCAGCTTAAAGGTTTGAGTTTTTATTAGTAAAAGAAATAACAAACGTTTCCATAAGCTGTTTTTGTATGATTATGTTTGGGGACCACATGGCTTTTGGCTGAATCGCTTCCCATGCGGTTGTATAGTCTGAGGTAAACATCGTCCATGATGGGCGTGGCCTATTTTCACGCGCTCAGACGCGCAGTCCATCTGGCTGTGAAGGCAGCAGGCATTAGCTCCGGATGGGTGTACACTGATGTCATGTTAACCGGATCGTTAGCAAGTCCTTTTGCGGTTCCCTGGGGGCAGGTAGGCGCCGCAGCTGAGCTGTGGCGAGGTGCAGGGGTCGTTTTTTGAAATCTAATACATTTTTTGTTATAAAGAACGTTTAGAGTTTAATTTTGCCCTTTTGCCTCAGGGTGCAATAATTTTTGGCACTACTGTGTATGTGTACCTAATTCGATAGCGTTTTTAACGTTTTTTAGGCAGTTTGAAAAAATTGTGCGCTTTTTTATTTCTTAAAGGCGCAGTACACGTTTTTCTAAAAATTGTTTAAATCAATAAATAAAGTGTTTAACGACTACTGTGGTTATTACTAGTCTGTTCAACATGTCTGACATTGAGGAAACTCATTGCTCTATGTGTTTGGAAGCCATTGTGGAACCCCCTCTTACATTGTGTACCTCTTGTACTGAAAGGGCCTTACGATGTAAAAAGCATATTTTAGGTGAAGAAAGTGTGCCTAAGGATGATTCTCAGTCTGAAGAGAATCAGGATATGCCATCCAATTCTCCCCAAGTGTCACAACCTTTAACGCCCACACAAGAGACGCCAAGTACCTCTAGTGCGTCTAATTCTTTTACTCTGCAGGAGATGGCTGCAGTTATGTCAACTACCCTTACAGAGGTATTATCTAAATTACCAGTGTTGCAGGGTAAACGAAGTAGGTCAGGTACTAATGTGAATATTGAATCCTCTGATGCTTTATTAGCTATTTCCAATGTACCCTCACAGTGCTCTGAGTTGGGGGTCAGGGAATTGCTGTCTTAGGGAGAACTTTCAGACTCAGGAAATGTGTTATCTCAGACAGATTCGGACGTGATGTCCTTTAAATTTAAGCTTGAACACCTCCACATGTTACTTCGGGAGGTTTTAGCAACTCTGGATGATAGTGATACTATTGTGATACCACCAGAGAAATTGTGTAAGATGGACAAATATCTAGAGGTGCCTACTTACACTGATGTTTTTCCAGTTCCTAAAAGAATTTCGGAAATTATAAAAAAAGGAATGGGATAGACCAGGTATACCGTTTTCTCCGCCTCCTAATTTTAAGAAAATGTTTCCCATATCAGACACCATTCTATACCTATTGAGGACAGTTGTGCTTTCAAAGACCCTATGGATAAAAAGTTAGAGGGTCTTCTAAAGAAATTATTTATTAATCAGGGGTTTCTTTTACAACCTACGGCTTGCATTGTTCCAGTTACTACTGCAGCAGCTTTTTGGTTTGAGGCTCTAGAAGAGTCTCTGAAGGTTGAGACTCCTTTAGATGACATTTTGGATAGAATTACGGCTCTCAAGCTAGCTAATTCTTTTATTACTGATGCCGCTTTTCAAATTGCTAAACTAGTGGCGAAAAATGCAGGATTTGCCATTTTAGCGCGTAAGGCATTATGGCTCAAATCTTGGTCTGCTGATCTGTCATCAAAATCTAAGCTTTTAGCTATTCCTTTTAAAGGTAAGACCCTATTCGGGCCTGAATTGAAGGAAATAATTTCTGACATTACTGGAGGTAAAGGCCATGACCTACCTCAGGATAAGTCTGTTAATTTGAAACTTTAAAGGAGGACCCTCTGCTTCCTCTTCCTCCACAAAGCAAGAAGGGAACTTTGCTCAATCCAAGTCAGTCTGGAGACCCAACCAGGCTTGGAATAAAGGTAAACAATCCAAGAAGCCCGCTGCTGCTACAAAGACAGCATGAAGGGGCGGCCCCCGATCCGGGACTGGATCTAGTAGGGGGCAGACTTTCTTTTTTTGCCCAGGCTTGGGCAAGAGACATTCAGGCCCCTTGGGCACTGGAAATCGTGACCCACGGGTATCAACTGGAATTCAAGGATTTTCTCCCAAGAGGGAGATTTTATCTTTCACGATTATCTGTAGACCAGATAAAAAGAGAGGCGTTCTTACGCTGTGTAAAAGACCTATCTACCATGGGAGTAATCTGTCCCGTTCCAAAACTGGAACAGGGGCAGGGGTTTTACTCAAATCTTTTCGTGGTTCCCAAAAATGAGGGAACTTTTAGACCCATTTTAGATCTCAAGTGTCTCAAGTTTCTCAGAGTTCCATCATTCAAGATGGAGACTATACGAACAATCTTACCAATGATCCAGGAGGGTCAATATATCACTACCGTGGACTTGAAGGATGCATACCTTCATATCCCTATTCACAAGGATCAGCATCAGTTCCTAAGGTTTGCCTTCCTGGACAAACATTATCAGTTCGTGGCTTTTCCCTTCGGGTTGGCCACAGCACCCAGAATCTTCACAAAGGTTCTAGGGTCTCTTCTAGCGGTTCTCAGACCACGGGGCATAGCAGTGGCGCCTTATCTGGACGATATTCTGATTCAGGCGTCAACTTATCATTTGACAAAATGTCACACGGACATAGTATTGTCTTTCCTGAGAACTCACGGTTGGAAGGTGAACATAGAAAAGAGTTCACTAGTTCCACGGACAAGGGTTCCCTTCTTGGGGACTCTGATAGACTCGGTAGACATGAAAATATTTCTGACGGAGGTCAGAAAAACAAAGATTCTAAATACTTGCCAAGCACTTCAGTCCATTCCTCGGCCATCAGTGGCTCAGTGTATGGAGGTCATTGGATTAATGGTAGCGGCAATGGACATCATTCCGTTTGCCCGCTTTCATCTCAGACCACTGCAGCTGTGCATGCTCGGAGAGTGGAATGGGGACCATGCGAATTTATCTCCTCAGATAAATCTGGATCAAGATACCAGAGACTCTCTTCTTTGGTGGTTGTCGCCGGATCATCTGTCCCAGGGGACATGTTTCCACAGACCCTTGTGGGTGATAGTGACAACGGACGCCAGTCTTCTGGATTGGGGTGCAGTCTGGAATTCCCTGAAGGCTCAGGGTGTTTGGACTCAGGTGGAGTCTCTACTTCCAATCAATATTCTACAACTGAGAGCAATATTCAGTGCGCTTCAGGCATGGCCTCAGTTGGCTTCGGCCAAATTCATCAGATTCCAGTCGGACAACATCACGACTGTGGCATATATCAATCATCAGGGGGGAACAAGGAGTTCCTTAGCGATGATAGAAGTATCCAAGATAATCCGATGGGCGGAGGCCCACTCTTTTTATCTGTCGGCAATCTACATCCCAGGAGTAGAGAACTGGGAAGCGGATATTCTAAGTCGACAGACCTTTCATCCGCGGGAGTGGGAACTCCACCCGGAGGTGTTTGCCTCACTGATTCTTCAATGGGGCAGACCGGAATTGGATCTGATGGCATCTCAACAGAATGCCAAGCTTCCAAGATACGGATCCAGGTCGAGCGATCCTCAGGCCGAACTGATAGATGCCTTGGCAGTGCCTTGGTCATTCAGTCTAGCTTATGTGTTTCCACCGTTTCCTCTCCTTCCACGCGTGATTGCTCGAATCAAACAGGAGAGAGCTTCAGTAATCCTGATAGCGCCTGCGTGGCCACGCAGGACTTGGTATGTGGATTTAGTGGACATGTCCTCTCTGCCACCGTGGAAACTTCCTTTGAGACAGGACCTTCTCATGCAACATCCAAATCTAATTTCTCTGCAGCTGACTGCGTGGAGATTGAACGCTTGATTTTATCTAAGCGAGGATTCTCTGATTCGGTCATCAATACTTTGATACAGGCTAGAAAGCCTGTCACTAGAAAAATCTTTCATAAGATATGGAGTAAATATCTTTATTGGTGTGAATCCAAGGGTTACTCGTGGAGTAAAGTTAGGATTCCCAGGATTCTGTCTTTTCTCCAAGAAGGATTGGAGAAAGGGTTATCAGCAAGTTCTTTAAAATGATAAATTTCGGCTTTGTCAGTTTTGTTTCACAAGCGTTTGGCAGATGTGCTAGATGTTCAGTCTTTTTGTCAGGCTCCATCTAGAATTAAGCCTGTATTTAGAACAATTACTCCTCCCTGGATTTTAAATTTAGTTCTTCGAGTTCTTCAAGGGGTCCCGTTTGAACCTATGCATTCCATAGATTAAATTATTATCTTGGAAAGTTCTGTTTTTGGTTGCTATTTCTTCTGCTCGAAGAGTTTCTGAGCTTTCAGCGTTACAGTGTGATTCGCCTTATCTCATATTTCATTCTGATAAGGTGGTTTTACGTACCAAACCTGGTTTTCTTCCTAAGGTTGTTTCCAATAAAAATATTAATCAGGAAATTGTTGTTCCTACATTGTGTCCTAATCCTTCTTCTAAGAAGGAGCGTCTGTTACATAACCTGGACATGATCCGTGCCTTAAAGTTCTATTTACAGGCAACTAAGGATTTCCGTCAATCTTCTTCTTTATTCATTGTTTATTCTGGAAAGCGTAGGGGTCAGAAAGCTACTGCTACCTCTCTTTTTGGCATCTGTTGAACAGATTTGTAAGGCTGCGACTTGGTCGTCCCTTCATACTTTTTCCAAATTTTACAAATTTGATACTTTGGTATTGCATCCCACAAGTCAGGATGAAATCCGTGGACTCGTCGTATCTTGTAGAAGAAAAGGAAATTTATGCTTACCTGATAAATTGATTTCTTCTACGATACGAGTCCACTGCCCTCCCTGTCAATTTTAGACAGATTATAGTTTTTATTATTTACAACTTCAGTCACCTCTGCACCTTTTTAGCTTTTCCTTTCTCTTCCTATAACCTTCGGTCGAATGACTCGAGGTGGAGGGGAAGGGAGGAGCTATATATACAGCTCTGCTGTGGTGCTCTTTGCCTTTTCCTGTTAGCAGGAGGATAATATCCCACAAGTAAGGATGAAATCCGTGGACTCGTCATATCGTAGAAGAAATCAATTTATCGGGTAAGCATAAATTTCCTTTTCTTCTACAAGATACGACGAGTCCACGGAAATCAATTTATCAGGTAAGCATAAATTTCCTTTTCTGTGTGAGAAAAACACAATCCGGAGGGTGCTTCTTAGTGTGACTTAGTATGATACCCAGTGGCGTCAAATTCAAAGAAATACAATGTAGAACTGCATAGATTTTTTTTATTAGAGGGGCCAGCAGTTGTGAACATAAGTGGGACTGGGCAAGTTGTAGACCCACTTTATTTTTTTTGCCCCTTGAGCCCGCGCCGCAAATTCCACAAATAGTTTTCCTGGCTGCTTTTGCTCGTTTGTACTTTGCTCCTCCCCCTGCCCAATTTCACTATGAATGTTGTGGGCGTGCCGAGGGGCTTACAAAGTTGCGCTGCTAGCCTAAACCTGCCTGCCTATCTGTGCTCACTGCTCAGTGACATGTGGAGCAGTGGAGTCACTCGCTGCTGTGCTGTCTTTCTCAACGGGAACCGGGAAAACGTGAGGGGGATGCCTGGCACCTGACCGCATGACTGTCTGACACTGTCTCTAAAGTGAAGGAGCCACGTATGATGCCCACCAGACTGGTACGGTTACGGTACACTAAGTGCACACTGAAGAGGTAGGAGAGGAGGGCGGGCGGGGGTCTGGGGGTGGGCAGAGTGCAGAGGTGATTGGCCATAAGAAGCGGTAGGCACGCGGCCCGGGACTGTGCACTGACAGACTTGGAACAGTCAGAGAGCAGAATTTTCAAAGTTTGCGCGCCTAAACCTTTTCTTTACTGATTTATTTTTAGAGTGCACTGTTTATCTTTCATTTGATGCTCTGCTGAGTCAGGGAGCTGCTCTAGGCATGAGCTTTATAATTAATGCAGTGCAGTTTACATATTTTGTATGTGTGTGTCTCTGAGTTTTTGTGTGTGCCTCCGGTTTGTGTTTTTCTCACACAGAAAGCTCGATTGTGCAAAAAAAATTGTCGTTTGCAATTTATGGCCAAGTAATTAAAATGTATGTGCACATTTCTTTCCTATGGCATTGAGAGTCTACAAAACATTCTAATTACTAGTGGGATACTCACTCCTGGCCAGCAGGAGGAGACAAAGAGCACCCCAGCAGTGCTGTTAAGTATCACTTCCCTTACCCATAAGCCCCAGTCATTCTCTTTGCCTTGATCACGGGACGATGGCGAAGATGGTGTCTGAAGATTTTAAACCTTTTAATGTGTACTTTTCCCTGCAAGCAAGGATTGGGGCTATGCTGTGTCCATGTCAATCACTTTAATTAGAGTTATGGTGGCTATTTGCAGTTAGAAGACGGCAAGGTAGTCTTTGCTTAAACTTTTAACATTATTGCTACCCCTTTTATAGAAAGCCACAGTTGGTTACTCTGTTCTTTCTTTTCTATAGGTCCCTGGAAGATATGGGAAAAAGCTGCCACGCCTCAGAAAACAGCTCCTGCCTGACAGGATCCACAGGTAAGTGCTTTCCCTTCTAGGTTTGAAGGTACTGGCACTATTAAATCCTTGTGGAAAGTATTTGAATCTGTTTTAGGGGCACTACTTTTATGTGAAAATAGGCATAATTTTTTATTGGGGGCTCAGAGATGGGAGAGTGTATGAAGTGTTTGACAGGTATTTGTTTTACTTCTTACTTGTTGTAGTCACTTTTCAGCTCAGCTTATTGGCCCAATCACTTTTTCTGTGCTGCGGTTTTCGCGCCGTTTTCGTTTAGTACAATTTAAAAAAAAGTTGTTTTTTTGTTGTTTTTTTATTGCGGTTACGTGACCGCTCCTCTGCACTTCAGGTTTTCGGCTTCTCTGTTCAGATCGGAGTTTGCCGCGGCGAGTGTGGAGGCTGCATTTTCTTCTATCTACAGTGGAAAGTGGATTTGGGCTGTTCCGGTAACAAGGAGGTATTTTTTGCTAGCGTGTGTGTCCGTTTTTCTGTGCTAGTGGGATAGCAACTTATGGAGGGGTAAGACCTCAGCAGTGCTTATTTATGTTTTATTGCTTCATATAAATAAACTTAATTTGGCATTTTTTTTTTTTTGTTAATTGTGAACTGATACCCAATTATGGACACTAATACTGAAGTTGATTCTTTCGAAAAATGCTTATTGTGAGGCTAAGATAATTCCTCCTGTACATTTTTGCTCTTCATGTTTAAATAAAACTTTAAAGTTTATAGATAAGAAAATCGAAGCTTCATGTTTCTTGCCTGTCTCTGCAGTCTTCTATTTGTCCATCCGTGGCTCAATGCATGGAGGTGATTGGACTGATGGTTGCCTCCATGGACATAATTTCTTTTGCTTGGTTCCATCTGAGACCTCTGCAACTGTGCATGCTTAGTCAATGGAACGGGGACCACTGAGATCTCTCGCAGAAGATAAATTTGGATTCCCCAAAAAGAGTCTCACTCTCATGGTGGGTTTCACAGGACCATCTGTCTTGGGGCACATGTTTTCTGTGGCCTTCCTGGGTGATTGTGACCACAGACGCCAGCCTGTTAGGCTGGAGAGCAGTTTGGGGTTTCTTAAAGGCACAAGGTCTGTGGACTCCAGAGGAGTTGTCTCTTCCAATAAACATCTTGGAGTTGAGAGCAATTTTCTATGCTTTAATAGCTTGGCCTCAACTAGCTTTGGTCCGATTTATCCAATTTCAGTCGGACAACATCACCTCAGTGGCCTACATCAATCACCAGGAGAGGAACACGAAGTTCCTTGGCAATGAAGGAGATGTCTAGCATTCTCCAGTGGGCGGAGTCTCACAATTGCCATCTCTCTGCCATCAACATACCAGGGGTGGACAACTGGGAGGCGGATTTTCTAAGCAGGCAGACTTTTCATCCCAGGAAGTGGGCTCTCCACCCAGAGGTTTTCACAATGATAACTCTCAGGTGGGGGGTTCTGGAGTTGGATCTGATGGCGTCTTGTCAAAAAGCCAAGGTTCTAAAGTACGGTTCAAGGTCAAGAGATCCTCAAGCCGTTCTGGTAGATGCTCTAGTTGTTTCTTGGAGCTTCAATCTAGCATACCTGTTTCCTCAGTTTGCATTGCTTCCAAGAGTAATTGCTCGCATCAAACAGGGGAGAGCTTCTGTGATTCTAATAGCTCCTGCATGGCCTCGCAGGATCTGGTTCGCATATCTGGGGACGATGTCATCTCTTCCGCTGTGGAGGTTACCGTTCAGGAAGGACCTTCTACTTCAGGGTCCCTTTTTTCATCCAAATCTGGTTTCTCTGAATCTGACGTCTTGGAGATTGAACGTCTAACTTTGGCTAGATGTGGCTTCTCTGAGAAAGTCATAGATACTATGCTTCAGGCTCGTAAACTAGTTACTCGCAGAATTTACCATAGGGTATGGTGTAAATACCTTCATTTGTGTGATTCAAAAGGTTTTTCTTGGAAGTAAGGGTTCCCCGAATTTTGGCTTTTCTTCAGGAGGGCCTGGAGATGGGTTTGTCAGTCAGTACTTTGAAGGGTTAGATTTCTGCTCTGTCTATTCTTCTGCATAAACGTCTGGCAGTTCTGCCAGATGTTCAGTCTTTTGTTCACACCTTGATTAGAATCAGGCCTGTGTTTAAATCTGTTGCACCTCCTTGGAGTCTTAACCTTGTTCTTAGAGTTTTGCAGCAGGCTCCGTTTGAGCCGATGCATTCTTTTAGTATTAAATTACTATCTTGGAAGGTATTGTTTCTTCTTGCTATTTCTTCTGCTTGCAGAGTTTCCGAATTCTCGGCACTGCAGTGTGATCCCCCTTACCTTATTTTTAATGCTAAGGCGGTCCTTCATACTAAGCTGGGGTTTCTCCCTAAGGTAGTGTCGGATCGCAATATTGTTCCTTCTTTTTGTCCTAACCTTTCTTCCCAGAAGTAACGTCTTTGCATAACTCGGATGTTGTGCGTGCTCTTAAATTTTACCTTCAAGCAACTTAAGATTTTCAGCAGACTTCTGCCCTGTTTATTGTTTTCTCTGGTAAGCATAGGGGTCAGAAGGCCACTTCTACCACTCTTTCTCTCTGGTTGAGAAGTGTTATCCGTTTAGCTTATGAGACAGCTGGACAGCAGCCTCCTGAGAGAATTACGGCTCATTACACTAGAGCTGTTTCATCTTCATGGGCTTTCAAAAATAAGGCTTCTGTCGAGCAAATCTGCAAGGCGGCCACTTGGTCCTCTATTCATACTTTTTCCAAATTCTACAAATTTGATACTTTTGCCTCAGCTGAGGCTTCTTTTGGGAGAAAGGTTCTTCAAGCGGTGATGCCTTCAGTTTAAATCCGCCTGTCTTGTTCTTCCTCCCTATTCAGTCTGTGTCCTCTAGCTTGGGTATTGGTTCCCACTAGTAGTTAAAATGTTTTGTGGACTCTCCATGCCATAGGAAAGAAAACAAAATTTATGCTTACCTGATAAATTTCTTTCGGGGCATGGAGAGTCCACGACCCATCCTTATTCAAATTAAGATGGTAGGTTTTTTGTCTAGTCCTCTGGCACCTCTATAACCTTGTGTTATCTTCTTTTTCTGTTTCCCTTCCGCCGAATGACTGGGGGTTATGGGTAAGGGAAGTGATATTTAAAGGGCCACTAAACCCAAAATCTTTCTTTCATGATTCAGATAGAATATACAAATTTAAACAACATTACAATTTACTTCTATTATTTATTTTGCTTCATTTTTTAGATATCCTTATTTGAAGAAAAAGCAATGCACATGTGTGAGCCAATCACAAGAGGCATCTATGTGCAGCAACCAATCAGCAGCTACTGAGCATATCTAGATATGCTTTTCAGCAAAGAATATCAAGAGAATAAAACAAATTAGATAATAGAAGTAAATTAGAAAGATGTTTAAAAATGCATTATCTTTCTAAATCATGAAAGAAAAAATGTGGGTATCATGGCCCTTTAACAGCTCTTCTGGGTGCTCTTTGCCTCCTCCTGCTGGCCAGGAGTGAATAACCCACAAGTAATTGGAATGTTTTGTGACCTCTCCATGCCCGGAAGTAAATACATTTATCAGGTAAACATTTTGAAGAGATTACCTGCAAAAAAAATTGTCCTTTGCAATTTATGGCCAAGTAATTAAAATGTATGTGCACATTTTGAAGAGATTACAAAATTAGTTATGTGCCTACCTCACGTTAAGATAATTACAAAAAAAGTTATTCACTCATACACAAACACAGAAACACACTAACTCATAAACACACACACAAACACACACAAAATCCATCCATACATACACACTCAATCGGTCATACATATACTCACTCATATACTCACTCATATACTCACTCATTCACTTATACATACATATACACTCACAATAAGCACACCCTCATTCATACACACACATACATACTCATACTCACCAAGGATCTCTCCTGTTTCCCTCTGCACAATACATTATCAAATCTTGTGGGGAGCTATGAACATTTTTAAGAAACCACCAGTTTAAGAAGCACAGGCCTAGAGAACCCGGGGTAGGCTTTCAATCCAGTAAAACTGAACTACAGGCAGAGGATGGCAAGCCATGTTGCAGTAGGTTCAAAATCCTTCCAGGTCCAGTTTCTTAAGTGCCTTGGAGTATTGTATTTGTTTTAAACCTATATTACCAGACACCTGGTAACTTTAACTCTTTGTCAGTAGTCAAGCAAACTAATAGGGTACATGTGAAGTGAAGCTGACAGGAACAGAGGATGGCATGTAGGGGAGGTAGGCTCGCTAAGGAAGTGTGAAAGGACTTCTACAGTCAGACCTGGTTATGTCACCACATCAAGTGTATAGAACCTGATTTACCTGTGCTAAAGAGCACAATATTAATTAAAAATAAGGTAACTGATCAGTTTCCAACAATATCACTATGTTTCTCACCGGCAATGTGATTGGACAGCACCTAAAGAAGTGGGTGAAATATATACAGTATATATATATATATATATATATATATATATATATATATATATATATATATATATATATATATACTGTGTGTGTGTATATATATATATATATATATATATATACATTTTTATATATATATACATTTATATATATATATATATATATATATATATATATATATATATATATATATATATACGGAAGAAGCAGAAAACTCGATCCTCAGGTCAAAATTGGTAAATAAAAAGTCATTTTATTGAATCCATTAAAATCCCTGGAGGGGTCCAGTACAACGAAAAAACATTGAGCACTGTGTACATATATATATATATATATATATATATATATATATATATATATATATATATATATATATATAATGAAAAAGGAAACCACACCACACTATTTAGGGCAGGCACAAATTAGGGGTTGCCAGTCCCATAAAACCCTCAAATTCCACAGTTTTATAAAACAGGACTTTTACTCAATCCACATAGGGTCCAAATAAGTGTTTGTTTTTCGTTTGAACCCTACGTAGATTGAATTAAGGTTCTATTGTATGAAGCAGGATCTTTTATTTCTGTGGCTTGTGACACTGGCTACCCAGATTCTTTCTATTTGAAATAAGTGGGTACCATAGCTGTAAACAAAAAGGCTACTGCACCCATTATCTGCGTATATGAAGTCTGACTTGCTCTATTACAGGATAAGGAACCCCGTGGGATCATACCTTTAGAAAATCTTGGCATCAGGGAGGTGGAAGATTCTAAAAAGCCGGTGAGTGTTTGACTGAAGAGAAGGGAGCACATTTTAAAGAGACAGTAAATTAAAAAAAAGTTTCATGATTTAAATAGAGCATGCAAGTTTTTAAACAACTTTCTAATTTACTTCTATTATCTTATTTGTATTGTTCCCTTAGTATCCTTTGTTGAAAAGCATACCTAGGTAGTCTCAGGAGCAGCAACGCACTACTGGGAGCTAGCTGTTGATTGGTGGCTGCACATATATGCCTCCTGTCATTAGCTTTCCCAATGTATTCAGCTAGCTGCCAGTAGAGCATTGCTGATCCTTCAACCAAGGATACCAAGAGAATGAAACAAATCATGAAAGAAAAAATTGGTGTTTCACTTCCCTTTGAGTAAGAATGTTCAGTGTTATTTAAATGCTTGCAAAGAGGGTTAGTAACTGTTTGGTACTTGGTATATTTTTCATCTTCCATCAGTTGTTTCTCTATTTTGCCTCTTCTGCCTATATTTCCTTAATATCCTCCTTTTTACTCCATCCCACTCATTTTTCTTCTTCTTCTTCCCCTAGAACTGTTTTGAACTGTTCATCCCAGATAACAAGGATCAGGTGATAAAGGCTTGCAAGACTGAGGCTGATGGGCGTGTGGTGGAAGGGAACCATACTGTGTATCGCATCTCTGCACCCACACCTGAAGAGATGGATGAATGGATGAAATGCATAAAGTAAGTTACTTGAGAGAAGGGTGTACGTATACAAAAATTTAAAAAAATTCTTTTAATTGTTTTTCCATTAGTGCAGTGTGTATCCATCATGTTTTCTTTCTATGCTATTTGTATAGTTTAGCTGGTTTATTAACCGTCATGTCTATTGTTGTATCCTATTTAGGGCTGCCATCAGCAGGGACCCATTCTATGAAATGCTAGCTGCTAGGAAGAAGAAAGTTTCCTCCACCAAGAGGCATTAGAGACTCATCCCATGGTGTTGACCCCAATGCCAGCTTCATACTATGGATACTCCCAGACCCTTTAAAATGTTACTAATGAACTTGGTACAAAGGGAGTGTTTCCTGTGCTAGAAGAGCCATGGGGAATGTGGAAGAACTGAGGAGTCATGATATCTTATGCCCAATCACCTCTCTCAGCTGGACTGAGACAATGTATTGGGAAACTGGAATGAAACTTCTCCTTCACAGTCTATAACTTCTAAAGCTGACTCACCGCAGGTGATAAACCAGACGGCCACCACTCGCTTCTCTTGGCCATTGCGGGTATTGACCTTTAAATGCCTCCATGACACATAAATGTTTTCATGTAAAATCCTGTACTGTGGCTTTGAATAATTGGCTCTGACATTTTTTTTTCTGCTCCAGTATATTCTGAAACCTTAAACATGGATCACAGCCATTCTGTAGTCCCAGGTGCAGAGATAGACGTCCTGGAGACATCGCTGTCATGTATAACAAGAGGGTATTGTGAAGTCTGTGGGAGTAAATTATGTGCCAGCATTACACCTTCCTCACAATAACGCTTAAAACTGGACAGCAGCTGCTCTTTTAGTTATCAAAATGTGGTCTACTACGGATGCTGACCAGAGCTCCATACCCCCTACAAACAGAAGAATCGGTACATTAAGGGTCTTTTTTACCCCAGAACTGTCAACAGGATCATTTTGCAGAGACATAACTTGGTGATCCCACATGACTGCCTAGGGTGTAAATGAATTGCTTATTTACCAAAACTCAGGCTCTTAATCCCCCTGCTCTTGAGGCCAGTGTCTTTTCCCAGATGTCTGGGAGAAGATGCAGAGAATGGGGGAAAACCTCCTAACTGTGCAGAAATAAAGCCATTGAGTGTCTTTTTCTAATAAAAGCCCATATTTTTGCTTTGTTCTTTATTAGATGTATCCATTTTGTACCCCTCCCTATGCACTTGCCCAGTGGAGGGCATTTGCTATGAAGCAGTGTTATCTATATGCTATTTATAAGAGATGTAAATAATTTATCTACGTTTTTTTGTCTTTTTTTTTTTTTTTTAAAAAAAAGCTTATTTTGTATATGTTCCAGAAAAAAAAAAGAATGCCTTGGGGGGTGGGGATATCTTATTTTGTCTAACTCATCTCAAGAGATGCATGTGTGAACCTGGAACTTTTGTATTTTTACCTACTTGCTCTCAATCTGTTTCTTGCTTCTTTGCTACAGCCTGTAAAGTGAGGCAGGTAAAACTGCATTCAATAAATCACAGATGTATCAACCTGCTTGTGATTTTTAGTTTCTTTTTAAGTTGTACATTTTATGCATATGCTCTTCCGATTCTCTATAGCTGTCAGACTAAACTGATCATATCTCTTAAGGGAACTTTTACAGTATTTTCTATCCAAGCCACATTCTAACTGATTTAACTCCTTAGCTACCTGCCAGAGTGAACCACAGTATATTTTTTTAGCAATGTGTTGCATTTTTTTCAGAAACCAGTGAGTTGCCACATGCCACGTGATGCTCAGCACTCCCACTTCCTCTTAGGTCCACTTTTTTGCTGACAATACCTGTGGTTTGTTACAGCTCATGTGTATTTCCTCTTTTATATTAGAGATAGAATAAAAGAATGTGAAAAGCAGAACTAAAACCTCTGCGTATGTAAATCTGAGTCCTCTCCCCCTTACATTAAATGGCAATATTATTTCTAGCATGCTGCTGGGGTATATGCTGATAATGTAGAACTGATTGATGTGCTAACTGCTGGACAAAATTACACTTACACACACAATATTATAAATGCATAATCATTTTTCACATTCCTTCTCAGAAATGCCCAACAAGGCTCAAACCTGATGAAATGAAACACAAATATTGATACCACCTTTCTTGGGGGAGAAAAATGCCAGTTATATTAATTAGCATATATTTGCATAAATAATTATAATGCATGATTTACAAATAAAGTTGTTGGGTTTTGATTACAAACAAGCGACCATTTGGAATCTGTCCTAACACACTTAAAGTGACAGTAAATACCTTTCTCTTGTTAAGTGTATCCAGTCCACGGATCATCCATTACTTGTGGGATATTCTCCTTCCCAACAGGAAGTTGCAAGAGGATCACCCACAGCAGAGCTGCTATATAGCTCCTCCCCTAACTGTCATATCCAGTCATTCTCTTGCAAGCCTCAACCAAGATGGAGGTCGTAAGAGGAGTGTGGTGTTTTATACTTAGTTTATTCTTCAATCAAAAGTTTGTTATTTTTAAATGGTACCGGAGTGTACTGTTTATCTCAGGCAGTATTTAGAAGAAGAATCTGCCTGCGTTTTCTATGATCTTAGCAGAAGTAACTAAGATCCATGGCTGTTCTCACATATTCTGAGGAGTGAGGTAACTTCAGAGAGGCAATGGTGTGCAGGTTTTCCTGCAATAAGGTATGTGCAGTTAATATTTTTCTAGGGATGGAATTTGCTAGAAAATGCTGCTGATACCGAACTAATGTAAGTAAAGCCTTAAATGCAGTGATAGCGACTGGTATCAGGCTTATTAATAGAGAGACATACTCTGATAAAAATGTAATATAAAACGTTTGCTGGCATGTTTAATCGTTTTTATATGTATTTGGTGATAAAACTTATTGGGGCCTAGTTTTTTTCCACATGGCTGGCTTGAATTTTGCCTAGAAACAGTTTCCTTAGGCTTTCCACTGTTGTAATATGAGTGGGAGGGGCCTATTTTAGCGTTTTTTTTGCACTGCAAAAATTACAGACACAGACATCCAGCTTCTTCCTGCATGATCCAGGACATCTCTGGAGGGCTCAAAAGGCTTCAAAGTCGTTTTTGAGGGAGGTAAAAAGCCACAGTAGAGCTGTGGCAGTTGTTGTGACTGTTTAAAAAAACGTTTTTGTCTTTTATTATTCAGTTTTGGGTATTAAGGGGTTAATCATCCATTTGCAAGTGGGTGCAATGCTCTGCTAACTTGTTACATACACTGTAAAAATTTCGTTAGTGTAACTGCCTTTTTTCACTGTTATTTCAAATTTTAACAAAATTTGTGTTTCTTAAAGGTGCAGTAACGTTTTTTATATTGCTTGTAAACTTGTTTAAAGTGTTTTCCAAGCTTGCTAGTCTCATTGCTAGTCTGTTTAAACATGTCTGAAACAGAGGATACTTGTTCATTATGTTTGAAAGCCATGGTGGAGCCCCATAGGAGAATGTGTACTAAATGTATTGATTTCACCTTAAACAGTAAAGATCAGTCTTTAACTATAAAAGAAATATCACCAGAAGATTCTGACGAGGGGGAAGTTATGCCGACTAACTCTCCCCACGTGTCAGACCCTTCGCCTCCCGCTCAGGGGATGCACGCTAATATGGCGCCAATTACATCAGGGACGCCCATAGCGATTACCTTGCAGGACATGGCTGCAATCATGAATAATACCCTGTCAGAGGTATTATCCAGGTTGCCTGAATTAAGAGGCAAGCACGATTGCTCTGGGGTTAGGAGAAATACAGAGTGCGCAGATGCTGTAAGGGCCATGTCTGATACTGCGTCACAATATGCAGATCATGAGGACGGAGGTATTAGCTGCTCTGAATGACCGTAACACAGTTGCAGTACCAGAGAAATTGTGTAGGCTGGATAAATACTATGCGGTACCGGTGTGTACTGATGTTTTTCCTATACCTAAAAGGCTTACAGACATTATTAGCAAGGAGTGGGATAGACCGGGTGTGCCTTTTTCCCCACCTCCTATATTTAGAAAAATGTTTCCAATAGACGCCACTACACGGGACTTATGGCAGACGGTCCCTAAGGTGGAGGGAGCAGTTTCTACTTTAGCAAAGCGTACTGCTATCCCGGTTGAGGACAGTTGTGCTTTTTCAGATCCAATGGATAAAAAATTGGAGGGTTACCTTAAGAAAATGTTTATTCAACAAGGTTTTATTTTACAGCCCCTTGCATGCATTGCGCCTGTCACGGCCGCGGCGGCATTCTGGTTTGAGGCCCTGGAAGAGGCCATCCATACAGCTCCATTGACTGAAATTATTGACAAGCTTAGAACACTTAAGCTAGCTAACTCATTTGTTTCTGATGCCATTGTTCATTTGACTAAACTAACGGCTAAGAATTCCGGATTCGCCATCCAAGCGCGTAGGGCGCTATGGCTTAAATCCTGGTCAGCTGACGTGACTTCGAAGTCTAAATTACTCAACATTCCTTTCAAGGGGCAGACCTTATTCGGGCCTGGTTTGAAGGAAATTATTGCTGACATTACTGGAGGTAAGGGTCACACCCTTCCTCAGGACAGGGCCAAAGCAAAGGCCAAACAGTCTAATTTTCGTGCCTTTCGAAATTTCAAGGCAGGTGCAGCATCAACTTCCTCCGCTTCAAAACAAGAGGGAACTTTTGCTCAATCTAAGCAGGCCTGGAACAAAAGCAAGCAGGCCAGAAAGCCTGCTGCTGCCTCTAAGACAGCATGAAGGAACGGCCCCCTATCCGGCGACGGATCTAGTAGGGGGCAGACTTTCTCTCTTCGCCCAGGCGTGGGCAAGAGATGTTCAGGATCCCTGGGCGTTGGAGATCATATCTCAGGGATATCTTCTGGACTTCAAAGCTTCCCCTCCACAAGGGAGATTTCATCTTTCAAGGCTATCTGCAAATCAGATAAAGAAAGAGGCATTCCTACGCTGTGTGCAAGACCTCCTAGTTATGGGAGTGATCCATCCAGTTCCGCGGACGGAACAAGGACAGGGTTTTTATTCGAATCTGTTTGTGGTTCCCAAAAAAGAGGGAACCTTCAGACCAATTTTGGATCTAAAGATCTTAAACAAATTCCTCAGATTTCCATCTTTCAAAATGGAAACTATTCGGACCATCCTACCCATGATCCAAGAAGGTCAGTACATGACCACAGTGGACTTAAAGGATGCCTATCTTCACATACCGATTCACAAAAATCATCATCGGTTTCTAAGGTTTGCCTTTCTAGACAGGCATTACCAATTTGTAGCTCTTCCCTTCGGGTTGGCTACAGCCCCGAGAATCTTTACAAAGGTTCTGGGCTCACTTCTGGCGGTTCTAAGACCGCGAGGCATAGCGGTGGCTCCGTATCTAGACGACATCCTGATACAGGCGTCAAGCTTTCAAGTTGCCAAGTCTCATACAGAGATAGTTCTGGCATTTCTGAGGTTGCACGGGTGGAAAGTGAACGAGGAAAAGAGTTCTCTATCCCCACTCACAAGAGTCTCCTTCTTAGGGACTCTTATAGATTCTGTAGAAATGAAAATTTACCTGACGGAGTCCAGGTTATCAAAACTTCTAAATGCTTGCCGTGTTCTTCACTCCATTCCGCGCCCTTTCGGTAGCTCAGTGTATGGAGGTAATCGGCTTAATGGTAGCGGCAATGGACATAGTGCCATTTGCGCGCCTTCATCTCAGACCGCTGCAATTATGCATGCTGAGTCAGTGGAATGGGGATTACACAGATTTGTCCCCTCTGCTAAATCTGGATCAAGAGACCAGAGATTCTCTTCTCTGGTGGTTGTCTCGGGTACACCTGTCCAAGGGTATGACCTTTCGCAGGCCAGATTGGACAATTGTAACAACAGATGCCAGCCTTCTAGGTTGGGGTGCAGTCTGGAATTCCCTGAAGGCACAGGGATCGTGGACTCAGGAGGAGAAACTCCTTCCAATAAATATTCTGGAGTTAAGAGCGATATTCAATGCTCTTCTGGCTTGGCCTCAGTTAGCAACACTGAGGTTCATCAGATTTCAGTCGGACAACATCACGACTGTGGCTTACATCAACCATCAAGGGGGAACCAGGAGTTCCCTAGCGATGTTAGAAGTCTCAAAAATAATTTGCTGGGCAGAGTACCACTCTTGCCACCTGTCAGCAATCCATATCCCAGGCGTGGAGAACTGGGAGGCGGATTTTCTAAGTCGTCAGACTTTCCATCCGGGGGGTGGATACTCCATCCGGGGGTGTTTGCTCAGTTGATTCATCGTTGGGGCAAACCATAGTTGGATCTCATGGCGTCTCGCCAGAACGCCAAGCTTCCTTGTTACGGATCCAGGTCCAGGGACCCAGAAGCGACGCTGATAGATGCTCTAGCAGCGCCTTGGTTCTTCAACCTGGCTTATGTGTTTCCACCGTTTCCTCTGCTCCCTCGACTGATTGCCAAAATCAAACAGGAGAGAGCATCGGTGATTCTGATAGCACCTGCGTGGCCACGCAGGACTTGGTATGCAGACCTAGTGGACATGTCATCCTTTCCACCATGGACTCTGCCTCTAAGACAGGACCTTCTGATACAAGGTCCTTTCAATCATCCAAATCTAATTTCTCTGAGACTGACTGCATGGAGATTGAACGCTTGATTCTATCAAAGCGTGGCTTCTCCGAGTCAGTCATTGATACTTTAATACAGGCACAAAAGCCTGTTACCAGGAAAATCTACCACAAGATATGGAGTAAATATCTTTATTGGTGTGAATCCAAGAATTACTCATGGAGTAAGGTTAGGATTCCTAGAATATTGTCTTTTCTCCAAGAGGGCTTGGACAAAGGATTATCAGCTAGTTCCTTAAAGGGACAGATTTCTGCTCTGTCTATTCTTTTGCACAAGCGTCTGGCAGAGGTTCCAGACGTCCAGGCATTTTGCCAGGCTTTGGTTAGAATTAAGCCTGTGTTTAAACCTGTTGCTCCCCCGTGGAGCTTAAACTTGGTTCTTAAGGTTCTTCAAGGAGTTCCGTTTGAACCCCTTCATTCCATTGATATTAAACTTTTATCTTGGAAAGTTCTGTTTTTGATGGCTATTTCCTCGGCTCGGAGAGTCTCTGAGCTATCTGCCTTACAATGTGATTCTCCTTATCTGATTTTTCATGCAGATAAGGTAGTTCTGCGTACCAAACCTGGGTTTTTACCTAAGGTGGTTTCTAACAAGAATATCAATCAAGAGATTGTTGTTCCATCGTTGTGCCCTAATCCTTCTTCAAAGAAGGAACGTCTTTTACATAATCTGGACGTAGTCCGTGCCTTGAAGTTTTACTTACAAGCTACTAAGGATTTTCGTCAAACATCTTCCCTGTTTGTCGTTTACTCTGGACAGAGGAGAGGTCAAAAAGCTTCGGCAACCTCTCTTTCCTTTTGGCTTCGGAGCGTAATACGCCTAGCCTATGAGACTGCTGGACAGCAGCCCCCTGAAAGGATTACAGCTCATTCTACTAGAGCTGTGGTTTCCACCTGGGCCTTCAAAAATGAGGCCTCTGTTGAACAGATTTGCAAGGCTGCGACTTGGTCTTCGCTTCACACTTTTTCAAAATTTTACAAATTTCATACTTTTGCTTCTTCGGAGGCTGTGTTTGGGAGAAAGGTTCTTCAGGCAGTGGTTCCTTCCGCTTAATCCTGCCTTGTCCCTCCCATCATCCGTGTACTTTAGCTTTGGTATTGGTATCCCACAAGTAATGGATGATCCGTGGACTGGATACACTTAACAAGAGAAAACATAATTTATGCTTACCTGATAAATTTATTTCTCTTGTAGTGTATCCAGTCCACGGCCCGCCCTGTCCTTTTAAGGCAGGTCTAAATTTTAATTAAACTACAGTCACCACTGCACCCTATGGTTTCTCCTTTCTCTGTTTGTTTTCGGTCGAATGACTGGATATGACAGTTAGGGGAGGAGCTATATAGCAGCTCTGCTGTGGGTGATCCTCTTGCAACTTCCTGTTGGGAAGGAGAATATCCCACAAGTAATGGATGATCCGTGGACTGGATACACTACAAGAGAAATAAATTTATCAGGTAAGCATAAATTATGTTTCTCCAACATAGGTGTGTCCGGTCCACGGCGTCATCCTTACTTGTGGGATATTCTCTTCCCCAACAGGAAATGGCAAAGAGCCCAGCAAAGCTGGTCACATGATCCCTCCTAGGCTCCGCCTACCCCATTCATTCTCTTTGCCGTTGTACAGGCAACATCTCCACGGAGATGGCTTAGAGTTTTTTAGTGTTTAACTGTAGTTTTTTTTATTCAATCAAGAGTTTGTTATTTTGAAATAGTGCTGGTATGTACTATTTACTCAGAAACAGAAAAGAGATGAAGATTTCTGTTTGTATGAGGAAAATGATTTTAGCAACCGTCACTAAAATCCATGGCTGTTCCACACAGGACTGTTGAGAGCAATTAACTTCAGTTGGGGGAACAGTGAGCAGTCTCTTGCTGCTTGAGGTATGACACATTCTAACAAGACGATGTAATGCTGGAAGCTGTCATTTTCCCTATGGGATCCGGTAAGCCATGTTTATTAAGATCGTAAATAAGGGCTTCACAAGGGCTTATTAAGACTATAGACTTTTTCTGGGCTAAATCGATTCATTATTAACACATATTTAGCCTTGAGGAATCATTTAATCTGGGTATTTTGATATAATAATATCGGCAGGCACTGTTTTAGACACCTTATTCTTTAGGGGCTTTCCCAAATCATAGGCAGAGCCTCATTTTCGCGCCGGTGTTGCGCACTTGTTTTTGAGAGGCATGGCATGCAGTCGCATGTGAGAGGAGCTCTGATACTTAGAAAAGACTTTCTGAAGGCGTCATTTGGTATCGTATTCCCCTTTGGGCTTGGTTGGGTCTCAGCAAAGCAGATACCAGGGACTGTAAAGGGGTTAAAGTTCAAAACGGCTCCGGTTCCGTTATTTTAAGGGTTAAAGCTTCCAAATTTGGTGTGCAATACTTTTAAGGCTTTAAGACACTGTGGTGAAAATTTGGTGAATTTTGAACAATTCCTTCATGTTTTTTCGCAATTGCAGTAATAAAGTGTGTTCAGTTTAAAATTTAAAGTGACAGTAACGGTTTTATTTTAAAACGTTTTTTGTACTTTGTTATCAAGTTTATGCCTGTTTAACATGTCTGAACTACCAGATAGACTGTGTTCTGAATGTGGGGAAGCCAGAATTCCTATTCATTTAAATAAATGTGATTTATGTGACAATGACAATGATGCCCAAGATGATTCCTCAAGTGAGGGGAGTAAGCATGGTACTGCATCATTCCCTCCTTCGTCTACACGAGTCTTGCCCACTCAGGAGGCCCCTAGTACATCTAGCGCGCCAATACTCCTTACTATGCAACAATTAACGGCTGTAATGGATAATTCTGTCAAAAACATTTTAGCCAAAGTGAACACTTATCAGCGTAAGCGCGACTGCTCTGTTTTAGATACTGAAGAGCATGACGACGCTGATAATAATGTTTCTGAAGGGCCCCTAACCCAGTCTGATGGGGCCAGGGAGGTTTTGTCTGAGGGAGAAATTACTGATTCAGGGAACATTTCTCAACAAGCTGAACCTGATGTGATTACGTTTAAATTTAAGTTGGAACATCTCCGCATTCTGCTTAAGGAGGTATTATCCACTCTGGATGATTGTGACAAGTTGGTCATCCCAGAGAAACTATGTAAAATGGACAAGTTCCTAGAGGTCCCGGGGCTCCCAGAAGCTTTTCCTATACCCAAGCGGGTGGCGGACATTGTTAATAAAGAATGGGAAAGGCCCGGTATTCCTTTCGTCCCTCCCCCCATATTTAAAAAATTGTTTCCTATGGTCGACCCCAGAAAGGATTTATGGCAGACAGTCCCCAAGGTCGAGGGAGCGGTTTCCACTTTAAACAAACGCACCACTATACCCATAGAGGATAGTTGTGCTTTCAAAGATCCTATGGATAAAAAATTAGAAGGTTTGCTTAAAAAGATGTTTGTTCAGCAGGGTTACCTTCTACAACCAATTTCATGCATTGTCCCTGTCGCTACAGCCGCATGTTTCTGGTTCGATGAGCTGATAAAGGCGGTCGATAGTGATTCTCCTCCTTATGAGGAGATTATGGACAGAGTCAATGCTCTCAAATTGGCTAATTCTTTCACCCTAGACGCCACTTTGCAATTGGCTAGGTTAGCGGCTAAGAATTCTGGGTTTGCTATTGTGGCGCGCAGAGCGCTTTGGTTGAAATCTTGGTCGGCTGATGCGTCTTCCAAGAACAAGCTACTTAACATTCCTTTCAAGGGGAAAACGCTGTTTGGCCCTGACTTGAAAGAGATTATCTCTGATATCACTGGGGGTAAGGGCCACGCCCTTCCTCAGGATCGGCCTTTCAAGGCAAAAAATAAACCTAATTTTCGTCCCTTTCGTAGAAACGGACCAGCCCAAAGTGCTACGTCCTCTAAGCAAGAGGGTAATACTTCTCAAGCCAAGCCAGCTTGGAGACCAATGCAAGGCTGGAACAAGGGAAAGCAGGCCAAGAAACCTGCCACTGCTACCAAGACAGCATGAAATGTTGGCCCCCGATCCGGGACCGGATCTGGTGGGGGGCAGACTCTCTCTCTTCGCTCAGGCTTGGGCAAGAGATGTTCTGGATCCTTGGGCGCTAGAAATAGTCTCCCAAGGTTATCTTCTGGAATTCAAGGGGCTTCCCCCAAGGGGGAGGTTCCACAGGTCTCAGTTGTCTTCAGACCACATAAAAAGACAGGCATTCTTACATTGTGTAGAAGACCTGTTAAAAATGGGAGTGATTCATCCTGTTCCATTAAGAGAACAAGGGATGGGGTTCTACTCCAATCTGTTCATAGTTCCCAAAAAAGAGGGAACGTTCAGACCAATCTTAGATCTCAAGATCTTAAACAAGTTTCTCAAGGTTCCATCGTTCAAGATGGAAACCATTCGAACTATTCTTCCTTCCATCCAGGAAGGTCAATTCATGACCACGGTGGATTTAAAGGATGCGTATCTACATATTCCTATCCACAAGGAACATCATCGGTTCCTAAGGTTCGCATTCCTGGACAAGCATTACCAGTTCGTGGCGCTTCCTTTCGGATTAGCCACTGCTCCAAGGATTTTCACAAAGGTACTAGGGTCCCTTCTAGCTGTGCTAAGACCAAGGGGCATTGCTGTAGTACCTTACTTGGACGACATTCTGATTCAAGCGTCGTCCCTTCCTCAAGCAAAGGCTCACACGGACATTGTCCTGGCCTTTCTCAGATCTCACGGATGGAAAGTGAACGTGGAAAAGAGTTCTCTATCTCCGTCAACAAGGGTTCCCTTCTTGGGAACAATAATAGACTCCTTAGAAATGAGGATTTTTCTGACAGAGGCCAGAAAAACAAAACTTCTAGACTCTTGTCGGATACTTCATTCCGTTCCTCTTCCTTCCATAGCTCAGTGCATGGAAGTGATCGGGTTGATGGTAGCGGCAATGGACATAGTTCCTTTTGCGCGCATTCATCTAAGACCATTACAACTGTGCATGCTCAGTCAGTGGAATGGGGACTATACAGACTTGTCTCCGAAGATACAAGTAAATCAGAGGACCAGAGACTCACTCCGTTGGTGGCTGTCCCTGGACAACCTGTCACAAGGGATGACATTCCGCAGACCAGAGTGGGTCATTGCCACGACCGACGCAAGTCTGATGGGCTGGGGCGCGGTCTGGGGATCCCTGAAAGCTCAGGGTCTTTGGTCTCGGGAAGAATCTCTTCTACCGATAAATATTCTGGAACTGAGAGCGATATTCAATGCTCTCAAAGCTTGGCCTCAGCTAGCGAGGGCCAAGTTCATACGGTTTCAATCAGACAACATGACAACTGTTGCGTACATCAACCATCAGGGGGGAACAAGGAGTTCCCTAGCGATGGAAGAAGTGACCAAAATCATTCTATGGGCGGAGTCTCACTCCTGCCACCTGTCTGCTATCCACATCCCAGGAGTGGAAAATTGGGAAGCGGATTTTCTGAGTCGTCAGACATTGCATTCGGGGGAGTGGGAACTCCATCCGGAAATCTTTGCCCAAGTCACTCAGCTGTGGGGCATTCCAGACATGGATCTGATGGCCTCTCGTCAGAACTTCAAAGTTCCTTGCTACGGGTCCAGATCCAGGGATCCCAAGGCGGCTCTAGTGGATGCACTAGTAGCACCTTGGACCTTCAAACTAGCTTATGTGTTCCCGCCGTTTCCTCTCATCCCCAGGCTGGTAGCCAGGATCAATCAGGAGAGGGCGTCGGTGATCTTGATAGCTCCTGCGTGGCCACGCAGGACTTGGTATGCAGATCTGGTGAATATGTCATCGGCTCCACCTTGGAAGCTACCTTTGAGACGAGACCTTCTTGTTCAGGGTCCGTTCGAACATCCGAATCTGGTTTCACTCCAGCTGACTGCTTGGAGATTGAACGCTTGATCTTATCGAAGCGAGGGTTCTCAGATTCTGTTATCGATACTCTTGTTCAGGCCAGAAAGCCTGTAACTAGAAAGATTTACCACAAAATTTGGAAAAAAATATATCTGTTGGTGTGAATCTAAAGGATTCCCTTGGGACAAGGTTAAGATTCCTAAGATTCTATCCTTCCTTCAAGAAGGATTGGAAAAAGGATTATCTGCAAGTTCCCTGAAGGGACAGATTTCTGCCTTGTCTGTGTTACTTCACAAAAAGCTGGCAGCTGTGCCAGATGTTCAAGCCTTTGTTCAGGCTCTGGTTAGAATTAAGCCTGTTTACAAACCTTTGACTCCTCCTTGGAGTCTCAATTTAGTTCTTTCAGTTCTTCAGGGGGTTCCGTTTGAACCCTTACATTCCGTTGATATTAAGTTATTATCTTGGAAAGTTTTGTTTTTAGTTGCAATTTCTTCTGCTAGAAGAGTTTCAGAATTATCTGCTCTGCAGTGTTCTCCTCCTTATCTGGTGTTCCATGCAGATAAGGTGGTTTTACGTACTAAACCTGGTTTTCTTCCAAAAGTTGTTTCTAACAAAAACATTAACCAGGAGATTATCGTACCTTCTCTGTGTCCGAAACCAGTTTCAAAGAAGGAACGTTTGTTGCACAATTTGGATGTTGTTCGCGCTCTAAAATTCTATTTAGATGCTACAAAGGATTTTAGACAAACATCTTCCTTGTTTGTTGTTTATTCCGGTAAAAGGAGAGGTCAAAAAGCAACTTCTACCTCTCTCTCTTTTTGGATTAAAAGCATCATCAGATTGGCTTACGAGACTGCCGGACGGCAGCCTCCCGAAAGAATCACAGCTCATTCCACTAGGGCTGTGGCTTCCACATGGGCCTTCAAGAACGAGGCTTCTGTTGATCAGATATGTAGGGCAGCGACTTGGTCTTCACTGCACACTTTTACCAAATTTTACAAGTTTGATACTTTTGCTTCTTCTGAGGCTATTTTTGGGAGAAAGGTTTTGCAAGCCGTGGTGCCTTCCATTTAGGTGACCTGATTTGCTCCCTCCCTTCATCCGTGTCCTAAAGCTTTGGTATTGGTTCCCACAAGTAAGGATGACGCCGTGGACCGGATACACTTAACAAGAGAAAACATAATTTATGCTTACCTGATAAATTTATTTCTCTTGTAGTGTATCCAGTCCACCGGCCCCGCCCTGTCCTTTTAAGGCAGGTCTAAATTTTAATTAAACTACAGTCACCATTGCACCCTATGGTTTCTCCTTTCTCTGTTTGTTTTCGGTCGAATGACTGGATATGACAGTTAGGGGAGGAGCTATATAGCAGCTCTGCTGTGGGTGATCCTCTTGCAACTTCCTGTTGGGAAGGAGAATATCCCACAAGTAATGGATGATCCGTGGACTGGATACACTACAAGAGAAATAAATTTATCAGGTAAGCATAAATTATGTTTCTCCAACATAGGTGTGTCCGGTCCACGGCGTCATCCTTACTTGTGGGATATTCTCTTCCCCAACAGGAAATGGCAAAGAGCCCAGCAAAGCTGGTCACATGATCCCTCCTAGGCTCCGCCTACCCCAGTCATTCTCTTTGCCGTTGTACAGGCAACATCTCCACGGAGATGGCTTAGAGTTTTTTAGTGTTTAACTGTAGTTTTTTTTATTCAATCAAGAGTTTGTTATTTTGAAATAGTGCTGGTATGTACTATTTACTCAGAAACAGAAAAGAGATGAAGATTTCTGTTTGTATGAGGAAAATGATTTTAGCAACCGTCACTAAAATCCATGGCTGTTCCACACAGGACTGTTGAGAGCAATTAACTTCAGTTGGGGGAACAGTGAGCAGTCTCTTGCTGCTTGAGGTATGACACATTCTAACAAGACGATGTAATGCTGGAAGCTGTCATTTTCCCTATGGGATCCGGTAAGCCATGTTTATTAAGATCGTAAATAAGGGCTTCACAAGGGCTTATTAAGACTATAGACTTTTTCTGGGCTAAATCGATTCATTATTAACACATATTTAGCCTTGAGGAATCATTTAATCTGGGTATTTTGATATAATAATATCGGCAGGCACTGTTTTAGACACCTTATTCTTTAGGGGCTTTCCCAAATCATAGGCAGAGCCTCATTTTCGCGCCGGTGTTGCGCACCTTGTTTTTGAGAGGCATGGCATGCAGTCGCATGTGAGAGGAGCTCTGATACTTAGAAAAGACTTTCTGAAGGCGTCATTTGGTATCGTATTCCCCTTTGGGCTTGGTTGGGTCTCAGCAAAGCAGATACCAGGGACTGTAAAGGGGTTAAAGTTCAAAACGGCTCCGGTTCCGTTATTTTAAGGGTTAAAGCTTCCAAATTTGGTGTGCAATACTTTTAAGGCTTTAAGACACTGAGGTGAAAATTTGGTGAATTTTGAACAATTCCTTCATGTTTTTTCGCAATTGCAGTAATAAAGTGTGTTCAGTTTAAAATTTAAAGTGACAGTAACGGTTTTATTTTAAAACGTTTTTTGTACTTTGTTATCAAGTTTATGCCTGTTTAACATGTCTGAACTACCAGATAGACTGTGTTCTGAATGTGGGGAAGCCAGAATTCCTATTCATTTAAATAAATGTGATTTATGTGACAATGACAATGATGCCCAAGATGATTCCTCAAGTGAGGGGAGTAAGCATGGTACTGCATCATTCCCTCCTTCGTCTACACGAGTCTTGCCCACTCAGGAGGCCCCTAGTACATCTAGCGCGCCAATACTCCTTACTATGCAACAATTAACGGCTGTAATGGATAATTCTGTCAAAAACATTTTAGCCAAAGGGAACACTTATCAGCGTAAGCGCGACTGCTCTGTTTTAGATACTGAAGAGCATGACGACGCTGATAATAATGTTTCTGAAGGGCCCCTAACCCAGTCTGATGGGGCCAGGGAGGTTTTGTCTGAGGCAGAAATTACTGATTCAGGGAACATTTCTCAACAAGCTGAACCTGATGTGATTACGTTTAAATTTAAGTTGGAACATCTCCGCATTCTGCTTAAGGAGGTATTATCCACTCTGGATGATTGTGACAAGTTGGTCATCCCAGAGAAACTATGTAAAATGGACAAGTTCCTAGAGGTCCCGGGGCTCCCAGAAGCTTTTCCTATACCCAAGCGGGTGGCGGACATTGTTAATAAAGAATGGGAAAGGCCCGGTATTCCTTTCGTCCCTCCCCCCATATTTAAAAAATTGTTTCCTATGGTCGACCCCAGAAAGGATTTATGGCAGACAGTCCCCAAGGTCGAGGGAGCGGTTTCCACTTTAAACAAACGCACCACTATACCCATAGAGGATAGTTGTGCTTTCAAAGATCCTATGGATAAAAAATTAGAAGGTTTGCTTAAAAAGATGTTTGTTCAGCAGGGTTACCTTCTACAACCAATTTCATGCATTGTCCCTGTCGCTACAGCCGCATGTTTCTGGTTCGATGAGCTGATAAAGGCGGTCGATAGTGATTCTCCTCCTTATGAGGAGATTATGGACAGAGTCAATGCTCTCAAATTGGCTAATTCTTTCACCCTAGACGCCACTTTGCAATTGGCTAGGTTAGCGGCTAAGAATTCTGGGTTTGCTATTGTGGCGCGCAGAGCGCTTTGGTTGAAATCTTGGTCGGCTGATGCGTCTTCCAAGAACAAGCTACTTAACATTCCTTTCAAGGGGAAAACGCTGTTTGGCCCTGACTTGAAAGAGATTATCTCTGATATCACTGGGGGTAAGGGCCACGCCCTTCCTCAGGATCGGCCTTTCAAGGCAAAAAATAAACCTAATTTTCGTCCCTTTCGTAGAAACGGACCAGCCCAAAGTGCTACGTCCTCTAAGCAAGAGGGTAATACTTCTCAAGCCAAGCCAGCTTGGAGACCAATGCAAGGCTGGAACAAGGGAAAGCAGGCCAAGAAACCTGCCACTGCTACCAAGACAGCATGAAATGTTGGCCCCCGATCCGGGACCGGATCTGGTGGGGGGCAGACTCTCTCTCTTCGCTCAGGCTTGGGCAAGAGATGTTCTGGATCCTTGGGCGCTAGAAATAGTCTCCCAAGGTTATCTTCTGGAATTCAAGGGGCTTCCCCCAAGGGGGAGGTTCCACAGGTCTCAGTTGTCTTCAGACCACATAAAAAGACAGGCATTCTTACATTGTGTAGAAGACCTGTTAAAAATGGGAGTGATTCATCCTGTTCCATTAAGAGAACAAGGGATGGGGTTCTACTCCAATCTGTTCATAGTTCCCAAAAAAGAGGGAACGTTCAGACCAATCTTAGATCTCAAGATCTTAAACAAGTTTCTCAAGGTTCCATCGTTCAAGATGGAAACCATTCGAACTATTCTTCCTTCCATCCAGGAAGGTCAATTCATGACCACGGTGGATTTAAAGGATGCGTATCTACATATTCCTATCCACAAGGAACATCATCGGTTCCTAAGGTTCGCATTCCTGGACAAGCATTACCAGTTCGTGGCGCTTCCTTTCGGATTAGCCACTGCTCCAAGGATTTTCACAAAGGTACTAGGGTCCCTTCTAGCTGTGCTAAGACCAAGGGGCATTGCTGTAGTACCTTACTTGGACGACATTCTGATTCAAGCGTCGTCCCTTCCTCAAGCAAAGGCTCACACGGACATTGTCCTGGCCTTTCTCAGATCTCACGGATGGAAAGTGAACGTGGAAAAGAGTTCTCTATCTCCGTCAACAAGGGTTCCCTTCTTGGGAACAATAATAGACTCCTTAGAAATGAGGATTTTTCTGACAGAGGCCAGAAAAACAAAACTTCTAGACTCTTGTCGGATACTTCATTCCGTTCCTCTTCCTTCCATAGCTCAGTGCATGGAAGTGATCGGGTTGATGGTAGCGGCAATGGACATAGTTCCTTTTGCGCGCATTCATCTAAGACCATTACAACTGTGCATGCTCAGTCAGTGGAATGGGGACTATACAGACTTGTCTCCGAAGATACAAGTAAATCAGAGGACCAGAGACTCACTCCGTTGGTGGCTGTCCCTGGACAACCTGTCACAAGGGATGACATTCCGCAGACCAGAGTGGGTCATTGCCACGACCGACGCAAGTCTGATGGGCTGGGGCGCGGTCTGGGGATCCCTGAAAGCTCAGGGTCTTTGGTCTCGGGAAGAATCTCTTCTACCGATAAATATTCTGGAACTGAGAGCGATATTCAATGCTCTCAAAGCTTGGCCTCAGCTAGCGAGGGCCAAGTTCATACGGTTTCAATCAGACAACATGACAACTGTTGCGTACATCAACCATCAGGGGGGAACAAGGAGTTCCCTAGCGATGGAAGAAGTGACCAAAATCATTCTATGGGCGGAGTCTCACTCCTGCCACCTGTCTGCTATCCACATCCCAGGAGTGGAAAATTGGGAAGCGGATTTTCTGAGTCGTCAGACATTGCATCCGGGGGAGTGGGAACTCCATCCGGAAATCTTTGCCCAAGTCACTCAGCTGTGGGGCATTCCAGACATGGATCTGATGGCCTCTCGTCAGAACTTCAAAGTTCCTTGCTACGGGTCCAGATCCAGGGATCCCAAGGCGGCTCTAGTGGATGCACTAGTAGCACCTTGGACCTTCAAACTAGCTTATGTGTTCCCGCCGTTTCCTCTCATCCCCAGGCTGGTAGCCAGGATCAATCAGGAGAGGGCGTCGGTGATCTTGATAGCTCCTGCGTGGCCACGCAGGACTTGGTATGCAGATCTGGTGAATATGTCATCGGCTCCACCTTGGAAGCTACCTTTGAGACGAGACCTTCTTGTTCAGGGTCCGTTCGAACATCCGAATCTGGTTTCACTCCAGCTGACTGCTTGGAGATTGAACGCTTGATCTTATCGAAGCGAGGGTTCTCAGATTCTGTTATCGATACTCTTGTTCAGGCCAGAAAGCCTGTAACTAGAAAGATTTACCACAAAATTTGGAAAAAATATATCTGTTGGTGTGAATCTAAAGGATTCCCTTGGGACAAGGTTAAGATTCCTAAGATTCTATCCTTCCTTCAAGAAGGATTGGAAAAAGGATTATCTGCAAGTTCCCTGAAGGGACAGATTTCTGCCTTGTCTGTGTTACTTCACAAAAAGCTGGCAGCTGTGCCAGATGTTCAAGCCTTTGTTCAGGCTCTGGTTAGAATTAAGCCTGTTTACAAACCTTTGACTCCTCCTTGGAGTCTCAATTTAGTTCTTTCAGTTCTTCAGGGGGTTCCGTTTGAACCCTTACATTCCGTTGATATTAAGTTATTATCTTGGAAAGTTTTGTTTTTAGTTGCAATTTCTTCTGCTAGAAGAGTTTCAGAATTATCTGCTCTGCAGTGTTCTCCTCCTTATCTGGTGTTCCATGCAGATAAGGTGGTTTTACGTACTAAACCTGGTTTTCTTCCAAAAGTTGTTTCTAACAAAAACATTAACCAGGAGATTATCGTACCTTCTCTGTGTCCGAAACCAGTTTCAAAGAAGGAACGTTTGTTGCACAATTTGGATGTTGTTCGCGCTCTAAAATTCTATTTAGATGCTACAAAGGATTTTAGACAAACATCTTCCTTGTTTGTTGTTTATTCCGGTAAAAGGAGAGGTCAAAAAGCAACTTCTACCTCTCTCTCTTTTTGGATTAAAAGCATCATCAGATTGGCTTACGAGACTGCCGGACGGCAGCCTCCCGAAAGAATCACAGCTCATTCCACTAGGGCTGTGGCTTCCACATGGGCCTTCAAGAACGAGGCTTCTGTTGATCAGATATGTAGGGCAGCGACTTGGTCTTCACTGCACACTTTTACCAAATTTTACAAGTTTGATACTTTTGCTTCTTCTGAGGCTATTTTTGGGAGAAAGGTTTTGCAAGCCGTGGTGCCTTCCATTTAGGTGACCTGATTTGCTCCCTCCCTTCATCCGTGTCCTAAAGCTTTGGTATTGGTTCCCACAAGTAAGGATGACGCCGTGGACCGGACACACCTATGTTGGAGAAAACAGAATTTATGTTTACCTGATAAATTACTTTCTCCAACGGTGTGTCCGGTCCACGGCCCGCCCTGGTTTTTTTAATCAGGTCTGATAATTTATTTTCTTTAACTACAGTCACCACGGTACCATATGGTTTCTCCTATGCAAATATTCCTCCTTAACGTCGGTCGAATGACTGGGGTAGGCGGAGCCTAGGAGGGATCATGTGACCAGCTTTGCTGGGCTCTTTGCCATTTCCTGTTGGGGAAGAGAATATCCCACAAATAAGGATGACGCTGTGGACCGGACACACCGTTGGAGAAAGTAATTTATCAGGTAAACATAAATTCTGTTTTTTTTGTTGTATTGCTATAGCATGACATATCAGTTAAAGGGACACTGTACCCAAAAAATTTCTTTCGTGATTCAGATTGAGCATGCAATTTTAAGCAACTTTTTAATTTACTCCTATTATCAAATTTTCTTCGTTCTCTTGCTATCATTATTTGAAAAAGAAGGCATCTAAGCTTTTCTTTGGTTTCAGTACTCTGGACAGCAATTTTTTATTGGTGGATGAATTTATCCACCAATCAGCAAGGACAACCCAGGTTGTTCACCAAAAATGGGCCGGCATCTAAACTTACATTCTTGCATTTCAAATAAAGATACCAAGAGAATGAAGAAAATTTGATAATAGGAGTAAATTAGAAAGTTGCTTAAAATTTCATGCTCAATCTGAACCACAAAAGAAAATATTTGGGTACAGTGTCCCTTTAAGTCTAAACTTTAAAAAAAAATGTCTTGTTTGCTGCAGTTGATTTTCAATAGTCAAACTTCACTGACCATTTGCCTTACTTGGAGAAGCCAATTCGGCTTGAGTTTGCAGACAAACAAAGCTAGTCAATCATAATATTAGTATGAAGTGCATTGTTTTTCAGTTGTAAGTTATGAAACAAGTTTAGCCATTATATGTCTGCACTGTGCATTTCTGGCTCTGAGAATGATAAAATCCAAAATGTTGAGAGCAAAATTATATGAAAAGCTGGGAAAATAAATAATTAAATGTATTTCATTACACATAAATAAACATTTTATATATAAATCTCAAGGTGTTTACTATTTCTTTCAAGAAGTTTCACCATAACAGGACATGTATTTCTTATGTATTATTTACTAAATATATTGACCAGAATTTAAAAATTCCTGCTCGGTGCAACCCCTAAATTAAAGCTGTTAATATGACCTTACCACTATTTCTCCAGGCCATATCTCTAGAAGGATACAAATTAACTGGGATATGTTCAAAGGAGGGCTACTATAATGGTTCATAGTCTTAAAAAAAATTCTAGTAAAGGCTCAATGACCTACATTATAGAGGAGAGAGGGGAAAGAGGTGATATGATAGTAACTTTCAAGTTTATTAAGGGATGTACTAAAGCTGAGGCTGAGAGCATTTCTCACAAAAAACATAATTTATGCTTACCTGATAAATTCCTTTCTCCTGTAGTGTGATCAGTCCACGGGTCATCATTACTTCTGGGATATTGCTCCTCCCCAACAGGAAGTGCAAGAGGATTCACCCAGCAGAGCTGCCATATAGCTCCTCCCCTCTACGTCACCTCCAGTCATTCGACCAAGGACCAACGAGAAAGGAGAAGCCAAAGGGTGTAGTGGTGACTGGAGTATAATTTAAAAAATATTTACCTGCCGTAAAAAACAGGGCGGGCCGTGGACTGATCACACTACAGGAGAAAGGAATTTATCAGGTAAGCATAAATTATGTTTTCTCCTGTTAAGTGTGATCAGTCCACGGGTCATCATTACTTCTGGGATACCAATACCAAAGCAAAAGTACACGGATGACGGGAGGGACAGGCAGGCTCTTTATACAGAAGGAACCACTGCCTGAAGAACCTTTCTCCCAAAAATAGCCTCCGAAGAAGCAAAAGTGTCAAATTTGTAAAATTTGGAAAAAGTATGAAGCGAAGACCAAGTTGCAGCCTTGCAAATCTGTTCAACAGAGGCCTCATTCTTAAAGGCCCAAGTGGAAGCCACAGCTCTAGTGGAATGAGCTGTAATTCTTTCAGGAGGCTGCTGTCCAGCAGTCTCATAAGCTAAACGTATTATGCTACGAAGCCAAAAAGAGAGAGAGGTAGCAGAAGCTTTTTGACCTCTCCTCTGACCAGAGTAAACGACAAACAGGGAAGACGTTTGTCGAAAATCTTTAGTTGCCTGTAAATAAAATTTTAGGGCACGAACTACATCCAGATTGTGCAGAAGTCGTTCCTTCCTTGAAGAAGGATTTGGACACAAGGATGGAACAATAATCTCTTGATTGATATTCCTGTTAGTGACTACCTTAGGTAAGAACCCAGGTTTAGTACGCAGAACTACCTTATCCGAGTGAAAAATCAAATAAGGAGAATCACAATGTAAGGCTGATAACTCAGAGACTCTTCGAGCCGAGGAAATAGCCATTAAAAATAGAACTTTCCAAGATAACAACTTTATATCAATGGAATGAAGGGGTTCAAACGGAACGCCCTGTAAAACGTTAAGAACAAGGTTTAAACTCCATGGCGGAGCAACAGTTTTAAACACAGGCTTAATCCTGGCCAAAGCCTGACAAAAAGCCTGAACGTCTGGAACTTCTGACAGACGTTTGTGCAACAGAATGGACAGAGCTGAGATCTGTCCCTTTAAGGAACTAGCGGATAAACCCTTTTCTAAACCTTCTTGTAGAAAAGACAATATCCTAGGAATCCTAACCTTACTCCAAGAGTAACCTTTGGATTCGCACCAATATAGGTATTTACGCCATATTTTATGGTAAATCTTTCTGGTAACAGGCTTCCTAGCCTGTATTAAGGTATCAATAACTGACTCAGAAAAACCACGTTTTGATAAAATCAAGCGTTCAATTTCCAAGCAGTCAGCTTCAGAGAAGTTAGATTTTGATGTTTGAAAGGACCCTGTATCAGAAGGTCCTGTTTCAGAGGTAGAGACCAAGGTGGACAGGATGACATGTCCACCAGATCTGCATACCAAGTCCTGCGTGGCCATGCCGGCGCTATTAGAATCACTGGTGCTCTCTCCTGTTTGATTCTGGCAATCAATCGAGGAAGCATCGGGAAGGGTGGAAACACATAAGCCATCCTGAAGGTCCAAGGTGCTGTCAAGGCATCTATCAGGACCGCTCCCGGATCCCTGGATCTGGACCCGTAACGAGGAAGCTTGGCGTTCTGTCGAGACGCCATGAGATCTAACTCTGGTTTGCCCCAATGACGAAGTATTTGGGCAAAGACCTCCGGATGAAGTTCCCACTCCCCCGGATGAAAAGTCTGACGACTTAAAAAATCCGCCTCCCAGTTCTCCACTCCCGGGATGTGGATTGCTGACAGGTGGCAAGAGTGAGACTCTGCCCAGCGAATTATCTTTGATACTTCCATCATTGCTAGGGAGCTTCTTGTCCCTCCCTGATGGTTGATGTAGGCTACAGTCGTGATGTTGTCCGACTGAAACCTGATGAACCCCCGAGTTGTCAACTGGGGCCAAGCCAGAAGGGCATTGAGAACTGCTCTCAATTCCAGAATGTTTATTGGTAGGAGACTCTCCTCCTGATTCCATTGTCCCTGAGCCTTCAGAGAATTCCAGACGGCGCCCCAACCTAGTAGGCTGGCGTCTGTTGTTACAATTGTCCAGTCTGGCCTGCTGAATGGCATCCCCCTGGACAGATGTGGCCGAGAAAGCCACCATAGAAGAGAATTTCTGGTCTCTTGATCCAGATTCAGAGAAGGGGACAAGTCTGAGTAATCCCCATTCCACTGACTTAGCATGCACAATTGCAGCGGTCTGAGGTGTAGGCGTGCAAAGGGTACTATGTCCATTGCCGCTACCATTAAGCCGATTACCTCCATGCATTGAGCCACTGACGGGTGTTGAATGGAATGAAGGACACGGCATGCACTTTGAAGTTTTGTTAACCTGTCTTCTGTCAGGTAAATTTTCATTTCTACAGAATCTATAAGAGTCCCCAGGAAGGGAACTCTTGTGAGTGGAAAGAGAGAACTCTTCTTTTCGTTCACCTTCCATCCATGCGACCTTAGAAATGCCAGTACTAACTCTGTATGAGACTTGGCAGTTTGAAAGCTTGAAGCTTGTATCAGAATGTCGTCTAGGTACGGAGCTACCGAAATTCCTCGCGGTCTTAGTACCGCCAGAAGAGCACCCAGAACCTTTGTGAAGATTCTTGGAGCCGTAGCCAATCCGAATGGAAGGGCTACAAACTGGTAATGCCTGTCTAGAAAGGCAAACCTTAGATACCGGTAATGATCTTTGTGGATCGGTATGTGAAGGTAAGCATCTTTTAAATCCACTGTGGTCATGTACTGACCCTTTTGGATCATGGGTAAGATTGTCCGAATAGTCTCCATTTTGAACGATGGAACTCTTAGGAATTTGTTTAGGATCTTTAAATCCAGGATTGGCCTGAAAGTTCCCTCTTTTTTGGGAACCACAAACAGATTTGAGTAAAACCCTTGTCCCTGTTCCGACCGTGGAACTGGATGGATTACTCCCATTAATAAAAGCTCTTGTACGCAGCGTAGAAACGCCTCTTTCTTTATTTGGTTTGTTGACAACCTTGACAGATGAAATCTCTCTCTTGGGGGAGAGTATTTGAAGTCCAGAAGGTATCCCTGAGATATTATCTCTAGCGCCCAGGGATCCTGGACATCTCTTGCCCAAGCTTGGGCGAAGAGAGAAAGTCTGCCCCCCACTAGATCCGTTCCCGGATCGGGGGCCCTCAATTCATGCTGTTTTAGGGGCAGCAGCAGGCTTCCTGGCCTGCTTGCCCTTGTTCCAGGACTGGTTAGGTCTCCAGCCTTGTCTGTAGCGAGCAACAGATCCTTCTTGTTTTGGAGCAGAGGAAGTTGATGCTGTTCCTGCTTTGAAATTCCGAAAGGAACGAAAATTAGATTGTCTAGCCTTAGGTTTGGCTCTGTCTTGAGGCAGGGCATGGCCTTTACCTCCTGTAATGTCAGCGATAATTTCTTTCAATCCGGGCCCGAATAAGGTCTGCCCTTTGAAAGGTATATTAAGTAATTTAGACTTAGAAGTAACGTCAGCTGACCAGGATTTTAGCCACAGAGCTCTGCGCGCCTGAATGGCGAATCCGGAATTCTTAGCCGTAAGCTTAGTTAAATGTACTACGGCATCTGAAATAAATGAGTTAGCTAACTTAAGAGCTTTAAGCTTGTGTGTAATCTCATCTAATGGAGCTGATTCAAGTGTCTCTTCCAGAGACTCAAACCAAAATGCTGCTGCAGCCGTGACAGGCGCAATGCATGCAAGGGGTTGCAATATAAAACCTTGTTGAACAAACTTAAGGTAACCCTCTAACTTTTTATCCATTGGATCTGAAAAGGCACAGCTATCCTCCACCGGGATAGTGGTACGCTTAGCTAAAGTAGAAACTGCTCCCTCCACCTTAGGGACCGTTTGCCATAAGTCCCGTGTGGTGGTGTCTATTGGAAACATCTTTCTAAATATCGGAGGGGGTGAGAACGGCACACCGGGTCTATCCCACTCCTTAGTAACAATTTCAGTAAGTCTCTTAGGTATAGGAAAAACGTCAGTACTCGACGGTACCGCAAAATATTTATCCAACCTACACATTTTCTCTGGTATTGCAACTGTGTTACAATCATTCAGAGCCGCTAACACCTCCCCTAGTAATACATGGAGGTTTTCCAGCTTAAATTTAAAATTTGAAATATCTGAATCCAATCTGTTTGGATCAGAACCGTCAGCCGCAGAATGAAGCTCTCCGTCCTCATGTTCTGCAAGTTGTGACGCAGTATCTGACATGGCCCTAATATTATCAGCGCACTCTGTTCTCATCCCAGAGTGATCACGCTTACCTCTTAGTTCTGGTAATTTAGCCAAAACTTCAGTCATAACAGTAGCCATATCCTGTAATGTGATTTGTAATGGCCGCCCAGATGTACTCGGCGCCACAATATCACGCACCTCCCGAGCGGGAGATGCAGGTACTGACACGTGAGGCGAGTTAGTCGGCATAACTCTCCCCTCGTTGTTTGGTGAAATGTGTTCAATTTGTACAGATTGACTCTTATTTAAAGTAGCATCAATGCAGTTAGTACATAAATTTCTATTGGGCTCCACTTTGGCATTAGCACATATAGTACAGATGTCTTCCTCTGAATCAGACATGTTTAACACACTAGCAAATAAACTAGCAACTTGGAAATACTTTTCAAGTAATTTATTATAATAAGAAAACGTACTGTGCCTATAAGAAGCACAGAAAGAGTTATGACAGTTGAAAGTTAATAAACTGAAAGGTTATAGCATCAAATCCTTGTAAAAAACACAATTTTAGCAAAAGCTTGTTCCCATTAGCAAAGGATAACTAACCCTGATAGCAGAAAAAAAAGGTTACAGAAATAAACGTTTTTTATCACAGTCAACTACAATCTCACAGCTCTGCTGTGAGTGATTACCTCCCTCAAAACAAGTTTTGAAGACCCCTGAGTTCTGTAGAGATGAACCGGATCATGCAGGAAGTACAGTGAGCTTCTGACTGAATTTTTTGATGCATAGCAAAAGCGCCAAAAACGGCCCCTCCCCCTCACACACAACAGTGAGAGAGATCAGTAAACTGTCATAAATTAAATAAAACAACTGCCAAGTGGAAAAAAATAGTGCCCAAAATATTTTATTCACCCAGTACCTCAGAAATGAAACGATTTTACATGCCAGCAAAAAACGTTTAACATAAATTAAGTGTTATTAAAAAGCCTGTTGCTAGTCCCTGCAAATTAGGCTACAGTCTTATGCACACAGTATAATTCCAGTGAAGTGCCATTCCCCAGAATACTGAAGTGTAAAATATACATACATGACAGCCTGATACCAGTTGCTGCTACTGCATTTAAGGCTGAGTTTACATTATATCGGTATGGCAGAATTTTCTCATCAATTCCATTGTCAGAAAATAATAAGCTGCTACATACCTCTTGCAGATTAATCTGCCCGCTGTCCCCTGATCTGAAGTTTACCTCTCCTCAGATGGCTGAGAAACAGCAATATGATCTTAACTACGCCGGCTAAAATCATAGTAAAAACTCAGGTAGATTCTTCTTCAAATTCTACCAGAGAAGGAATAACACACTCCGGTGCTATTATAAAATAACAAACTTTTGATTGAAGGTATAAAACTAAGTATAATCACCATAGTCCTCTCACACATCCTATCTAGTCGTTGGGTGCAAGAGAATGACTGGGGGTGACGTAGAGGGGAGGAGCTATATGGCAGCTCTGCTGGGTGAATCCTCTTGCACTTCCTGTTGGGGAGGAGCAATATCCCAGAAGTAATGATGACCCGTGGACTGATCACACTTAACAGGAGAAAAACAATTCCAGAACAAGGGGTCATGATCTCAAGCAAGAGATAGTAGGTTTAGGAGAATTTGTGGAACCACTTCCTCACATGAAGGGTGGTTGATGCATGGAATAAACTTCCATTAGAGGTGGTAATGGCAAACACTGTTGGAGACTTTAAGAACCTTGGTTAGGCACAAGACTATCCTACCAACTAGATACGGTTTTACTTTTAGGAAATTCTGAGCAGACTTGTTCGACCTATGGTTCTTCTCTGCCTTCAAAATCTCAGTTTCTGTTGCACCATGTAAATATGGCACCACAGATGACATACGATTTTCTTTCCTAAGATATGGAGAGTCCACTACGTCATTAATTACTAGTGGGAATATCACTCCTGACCAGCAGGAGGAGGCAAAGAGCACCACAGCAAAACTGTTAAGTGTCACTCCACTACCCATAATCCCTAGTCATTCTCTTTGCCTCTGTCAATGGAGGAGGTGAAGTTCTGGTGTCTGAAGAAAATTGGATTTCTTCTACAAGATACGACGAGTCCACTGATTTCATCCTTACTTGTGGGATATTATCCTCCTGCTAACAGGAAGTGTCAAAGAGCACCACAGCAGAGCTAAATATATAGCTCCTCCCTTCCCTCCACCTCCAGTCATTCTGTTTGCCTGTGTTATACTAGGAAGAGGTAAAGTGAGGTGTTAGTTTTTAGTTTCTTCAATCAAGAAGTTTTTTATTTTAAATGGTACCGGTGAGTACTATTTTCCTCAGGAGGATATGAAAGAAGATTTCTGCCCTGAGGTTGATGATCTTAGCAGATGTAACTAAGATCCACGTTGGTTCCCACAGAGCTTCTGAAGGTAATACAAGAGACATCTTCAGTGTGGAGAACGGTTTCATGCTACAAGCAGCCCTTTATTTCTTAGGAGACTTGGTATATCAGAACTGGCTGACATTTATTTCCCTGCAAGGGAAGGGGTAAGCAGTAGACCTGTAAAACAAAGGGGTGTTACTGAGAAACTTGTGCTTAATTTATTTCATTTGACATATTGGGCCAAGCATTATAATGGGATTCACGGCATTATAAAGAGACACTGGGAGAGGCAGGAATATGCTTAACGTTTTTTTGTTCAAAATAAACAGTTTGACCGTATTGGGAGTGTACTTAGGGGTTAAAGAATTCCACATGACTTATACTTTAAACCGCTTCACTATGCGGTTGTTCAGGCCTACACGATCATCGGACATGATGGGCGGGGCTTATTTTCACGCGCTCAGACGCGCACTTTACTCTGGCTGAGAAGCAGCAGGCATTAGCTCCGGTTGAGCCTAGACAGGGGTTCTCTTAACCGGATCGTTGTCGAGTCATTTTGAAGTACCCTGGGGGCAGGTAGGTGCCACAGCAGAGCTGTGGCAAGGTGCAGGGGGTATATTTGTCAAATTTAACATATTTGTGACTATAAATACCTTTTAGAGGTTAATTTCTCCCCTTACTCTTGGGGTGCAATAATTTTTGGAGCCATTAATTATGTGTAGTTAATTTTAAAGAGTAAATTAACGTTTTGAAGCAGTTTTGGAAAATTTGTGCGCTTTTTTATTAAAGGCGCAGTACACGTTTTCTCAAAAAATTGTTTAAAGCAATAAATAAAGTGTTTAACGACTATTGTGGTTATTACTAGTCTGTTCAACATGTCTGACATTGAGGAATCTCATTGTTCTATGTGTTTAGAAGCCATTGTGGAACCCCCTCTTACATTGTGTACCTCTTGTACTGAAAGGGCCTTACATTGTAAAAAGCATATTTGAGGTCAAGAAAGTGTGCCTAAGGATGATTCTCAATCTGAAGAGAACCAGGATATGCCATCCAATTCTCCCCAAGTGTCACAACCTTTAACGCCCACACAAGCGACGCCAAGTACCTCTAGCGCGTCTAATTCTGTTACTCTGCAGGAGATGGCTGCAGTTATCTCAACTACCCTTACAGAGGTATTATCTAAATTACCAGTGTTACAGGGTAAACGCAGTAGGTCAAGTATTAATGTGAATACTGAATCCTCTGATGCTTTATTGGCTATTTCCTATGTACCCTCACATTGCTCTGAGTTGGGGGTCAGGGAATTGCTGTCTGAGGGAGAACTTTCAGACTCAGGGAATGTGTTACCTCAGACAGATTCGGACGTCAAGTCCTTTAAATTTAAGCTGGAACACCTCCGCCTGTTACTTTAGGAGGTTTTAGCGACTCTGGATGATTGTGACCCTATTGTGATACCACCAGAGAAATTGTGTAAGATGGACAAATATCTAGAAGTACCTACTTACACTGATGTTTTTCCGGTTCCTAAAAGAATTTCAGAAATTGTAAAAAAGGAATGGGATTTTAAGAAAATGTTTCCCATATCAGACACCATTCGGGACTCTTGGCAACCGGTCCCTAAGGTGGAGGGAGCTATAGCTACCCTGGCTAAGCGTACAACTATACCTATTGAGGACAGTTGTGCTTTCAAAGACCCTATGGATAAAAAGTTAGAGAGTCTTCTAAAGAAATTATTTATTCATCAGGGTTTTCTTTTACAACCTACGGCTTGCATTGTTTCAGTTACTACTGCAGCAGCTTTTTGGTTTGATGCTCTAGAAGAGTCTCTGAAGGTTGAGACTCCATTAGATGACATTTTGGATAGAATTAAGGCTCTCAAACTAGCTAATTCTTTTATTACTGATGCCGCTTTTCAAATTGCTAAATTAGCGGCGAAAAATGCAGGATTTGCCATTTTAGCGCGTAGAGCGTTATGGCTCAAATCTTGGTCTGCTGATGTGTCATCAAAATCTAAGCTTTTAGCTATTCCTTTTAAGGGTAAGACCCTATTTGGGCCTGAATTGAAGGAAATCATTTCTGACATTACTGGAGGTAAAGGCCATGTCCTACCTTAGGATAAGTCGGTTAAGATGAGGGGTAAAAAAAATCATTTTCGTTCCTTTCGAAACTTTAAAGGCGGACCCTCTGCTTCCTCTTCCTCCACAAAACAGGAAGGGAATTTTGCTCAATCCAAGTCAGTCTGGAGACCCAACCAGGCTTGGAATAAAGGTAAACAATCCAAGAAGCCCGCTGCTGCTACAAAGGCAGCATGAAGAGGCGGCCCCCAATCCGGGACCGGATCTAGTAGGGGGCAGACTTTCTTTCTTTGCTCAGGCTTGGGCAAGAGATGTTCAGGACCCCTGGGCACTGGAAATCGTGACCCACTGGTATCAACTGGAATTCAAGGATTTTCTCCCAAGAGTGAGGTTTCATCTTTCACAATTATCTGTAGACCAGATAAAAAGAGAGGCGTTCTTATGCTGTGTAAAAGACCTCTATACCATGGGAGTAATTTGTCCCATTCCAAAACCGGAACAGGGACAGGGGTTTTACTCAAATCTTTTCGTGGTTCCCAAAAAAGAGGGAACTTTCAGACCCATTTTAGATCTCAAGTGTCTAAACAAGTTTCTCAGAGTCCCATCGTTGAAGATGGAGACTATACGAACAATCTTACCAATGATCTAGGAGGGTCAATATATGACTACCGTGGACTTGAAGGATGCATACCTTCATATCCCTATTCACAAGGATCATCATCAGTTCCTAAGGTTTGCCTTCCTGGGCAAACATTTTCAGTTTGTGGCTCTTCCCTTCGGGTTGGCCACAGCACCCAGGATCTTCACAAAGGTTCTAGGGTCCCTTTTGGCGGGTCTCAGACCGCGGGGCATAGCAGTGGCGCCTTATCTGGACGATATTCTGATCCAGGCGTCAACTTATTCTGATCCAGGCGTCAACTTATCAGCTGACAAAATCTCACATGGACACAGTGTTGTCTTTCCTGAGAACTCACGGTTGGAAAGTGAACATAGAAAAGAGTTCACTAGTTCCACAGACAAGGGTTCCTTTCTTGGGAACTCTGATAGACTCGGTAGACATGAAAATATTTCTGACGGAGGTCAGAAAATCAAAGATTCTAAATACTTGCCGAGCACTTCAGTCCATTCCTCAGCCATCAGTGGCTCAGTGTATGGAGGTCTGCAGCTGTGGAATGGGGACTATGCGAATTTATCTCCTCAGATAAGTCTGGATCAAGAGACCAGAGACTCTCTTCTTTGGTGGTTGTCGCCGGATCATCTGTCCCAGGGGACTTGTTTCCGCAGACCATCGTGGGTGATAGTGACAACGGACACCAGTCTTCTGGGCTGGGGTGCAGTCTGGAATTCCCTGAAGGCTCAGGGTGTTTGGACTCAGGTGGAGTCTCTACTTCCAATCAATATTCTGGAACTGAGAGCAATATTCAATGCGCTTCAGGTGTGGCCTCAGTTGGCTTCGGCCAAATTCATCAGATTCCAGTCGGACAATATCATGACTGTGGCGTATATCAATCATCAGGGGGGAACAAGGAGTTCCTTAGCGATGATAGAAGTATCAAAGATAATCCGATGGGCGGAGGCCCACTCTTGCTATCTATCAGCGATATACATCCCAGGAGTAGAGGACTGGGAAGCAGATTTCCTAAGTCGTCAGACTTTTCATCCGGGGGAGTGGGAACTCCACCCGGAGGTGTTTGCCTCATTGATTCGTCAATGGGGCAGACCGGAATTAGACCTGATGGCATCTCGTCACAATGCCAAGCTTCCATGTTACGGATCCAGGTCGAGGGATCCTCAGACCGAACTAATAGATGCCTTGGCAGTGCCTTGGTCATTCAGCCTAGCTTATGTGTTTCCACTGTTTCCTCTCCTTCCATGCGTGATTGCTCGGATCAAAGAGAGCTTCAGTAATCCTGATAGCGCCTGCGTGGCCACGCAGGACTTGGTATGCGGATCTAGTGGACATGTCCTCTCTGCCACCGTGGAAACTTCCTTTGAGACAGGACCTTCTCATTCAAGGTCCTTTCCAACATCCAAATCTACATTCTTTGCAGCTGACTGCTTGGAGATTGAACGCTTGATTTTATCTAAGCGGGGTTTCTCTGATTCGGTCATCAATACTTTGATACAGGCTCGTAAGCCTGTCACTAGAAAAATCTATCATAAGATATGGCGTAAATATCTTTTTTGTTGTGAATCCAAGGGCTACTCATGGAGTAAAGTTAGGATTCCCAGGATTCTGTCCTTTCTCCAAGAAGGATTGGAGAAAGGGTTATCGGCAAGTTCCTTAAAGGGACAGATTTCTGCTTTGTCAATTTTGCTTCACAAACGTTTGGCAGATGTGCCAGATGTTCAGTCTTTTTGACAGGCTTTATTCAGAATTAAACCTGTATTTAGACCAATTACTCCTCCCTGGAGTTTGAATTTAGTTCTTCGAGTTCTTCAAGGGGTTCCGTTTGAACCCATGCATTCCATAGATATTAAATTGTTATCTTGGAAAGTTTTGTTTTTGGTTGCTATTTCTTCTGCTCGAAGAGTTACTGAGCTTTCAGCGTTACAATGTGACTCGCCTTATCTTATCTTTCATTCTGATCAGGTGGTTTTGCGTACCAAACCTGTATTTCTTCCTAAGGTTGTTTCAAATAAGAATATTAATCAGGATATTGTTGTTCCTTCCTTGTGTCCTAATCCTTCTTCCAAGAAGGAGCGTCTGTTACATAATCTGGACGTGGTTCGTGCCTTGAAGTTTTACTTACAGGCAACCAAGGATTTCCGTCAATCTTCATTATTCATTGTTTATTCTGGAAAGCGTAGGGGTCAGAAAGTAACGGCTACCTCTCTTTCTTTTTTGTTGAGGAGTATCATCCACCTGGCATATGAGACTGCTGGACAGCAGCCTCCTGAAAGAATTACGGCTCATTCTACTAGGGCTGTGGCTTCCACATGGGCTTTTAAAAATGATGCATCTGTTGAACAGATTTGTAAGGCTGCGACTTGGTCGTCCCTTCATACTTTTTCCAAATTTTCCAAATTTGATACTTTTGCTTCTTCTGAGGCTGTTTTTTGGGAGAAAAGTTCTTCAAGCAGTGGTACCTTCCGTTTAGGTCTCTGTCTTGTCCCTCCCTTTCATCTGTGTCCTATAGCTTTGGTATTGTATCCCACAAGTAAGGATGAAATCCGTGGACTCGTCGTATCTTGTAGAAGAAAAGGAAATTTATGCTTACCTGATAAATTGATTTCTTCTACGATACGACGAGTCCACGGCCCTCCCTGTTATTTTAAGACAGATTATATTTTTTACAACTTCAGTCACCTCTGCACCTTTTTAGCTTTTCCTTTCTCTTCCTAAAACCTTCGGTCGAATGACTGGGGGTGGAGGGAAGGGAGGAGCTATATATACAGCTCTGTGGTGCTCTTTGCCACTTCCTGTTAGCAGGAAGATAATATCCCACAAGTAAGGATGAAATCCATGGACTCGTCGTATAGTAGAAGAAATCAATTTATCAAGTAAGCATAAATTTCCTTTTCTGTCACTACAAGCAAGATTTGGGTCTAGCCGTAGTCCACGTTAATCTCTTCAGTAGGGTAGTGGTGGCTAAAGCAGTTAGGAACTTGTAAGGTATGCCTTACTGCATTTTCCTAACATTTTTGCTGCCCTAGTATAGAAAGCCAGAGTAGGTTTACTCTGTTCTTTCTTTTTTCTACAGGTCTCTGTAGGAGTATGTGTGCTTTCACGCCTTGTAAGCTGTCTCCCTGCTGGACAGCTAGATTGCAGGTAAGTGCATTTTGGGCTAGATTTATTAAAGCTGAGGCGGACAGGGGCGCGTATACGCGCCCCTGTACGCCTCAGCTCGCCTGTTGCGGGGAGAAATTACCCACAGGTATTCGCCATTGCACACAAGCGCAATTTTGTGCTCGCGTGCAATCCCGCCCCCTGCCCGCGCACAGCCAATCAAGCGCGGGCAGGAGCTGTCAATCTCCTCGGTCTGACTGAAGAGGTTAGGGAAGCGGCGGTCTGGTGACCGCTGCTTCATAAATTACGGCGAGCAAGTTCTTGTGAGAACTTGCAGCCGTAGGGCTTTAATAAATCTAGCCCTTTGTCTTTGAGGAAACTTGCTCTTCAGAGTTCTTTAATTAAAAAAATAAATAAAAATAATGTATAACTCTCTGCTTTTTATTATTGGGACTAAAACGGAATCCTTAGCTGAGGGTTTCCTGCAGGCAGTATGCAGGCACTTTCTTTTGTATGTAATAAGAGAACGTATAGTTAATTTCTTATTTTGGTAGCATGTTTTCCTCACAATCGCTTGCCATTGCATAATATATATATTTGATTCCAGATTAGCTTCACTCTGCTTAAAGGGACACTGAACCCAAATTTTTTTTCCCTTGATTCAGACAGAGCATGCAATTTTAAGCAACTTTCTAATTTACTCCTATTATCAAATGTTCTTCATTCTCTTTGTATCTTTATTTGAAATGCAAGAATGAAAGCTTAGATGCCGGCCCATTTTTGGTGAACAACTTGGGTTGTTCTTGCTGATTATTGGATAAATTCATCCACCAATAAAAAAGTGCTGTCCAGAGTCCTGAACTACAAAATAAGCTTAGATGCCTTGTTTTTCAAATAAAGATAGCAAGTGAACAAAGAAAATTGATAATAGAAGTAAATTAGAAAGTTGCTTAAAATTGCCTGCTCTATCTGAATCACAAAAGAAAAAATGTGGGTTCAGTGTCCCTTTAATACCAGAGGGATAGGCACCTCAGTCTAATGCTTAGGTACAGAGATCTTTATTCAGGGATTTGGTGAAATGTTTTCTAAATGGTGTTTCTCAGTCTAAATAAAATTTAAAGGGCCAGTAACAATTATAAATAATTGTTATTATCATTTTGTCAGGGAGCAGGAGTCTCCTATGTAGAAAATGTTTGCTGTACCTAGAGTACCTGGGTTTTTGTATACCTCATGTTTAAATCTTTAAAATGTAAAGATTAATTTCTTTATTAAGACAAGGTAAGTCCACGGAATCATCAGTTACTGTTGGGAACATCACTCCTGGCCAGCAGGAGAAGGCAAAGAGCACCACAGCAAAGCTGTTAAGTATCACTTCCCTTCCCACAAACCCCAGTCATTCTCTTTCGGCTAGATTTGGAGTTTTGTCGGTAACGACCCGAAAAACTAACGCCGGCTTTTTTCTGGCCGCACCATAAAAATAACTCTGGTATCGAGAGTCCACATAAAGGCTGCGTTAGGCTCCAAAAAAGGAGCGTAGAGCATTTTTAACGCAGCTTCAACTCTCGATACCAGAGTTGCTTACGGACGCGGCCAGCCTCAAAAACGTGCTCGTGCACGATTCCCCCATAGGAAACAATGGGGCTGTTTGAGCTGAAAAAAAACCTAACACCTGCAAAAAAGCCGCGTTCAGCTCCTAACGCAGCCCCATTGTTTGCTATGCGGTAAACCTTCCTACGTCTGCACTTAACACTCTAACATGTACCCCGAGTCTAAACACCCCTAACCTTACACTTATTAACCCCTAATCTGCCGCCCCCGCTATCGCTGACCCCTGCATATTATTTTTAACCCCTAATCTTCCGCTCCGTAAACCGCCGCTACTTACATTATCCCTATGTACCCCTAATCTGGTTCTCTAACATCGCCGACCCCTATATTATATTTATTAACCCCTAATCTGCCCCCCTCAACGTCGCCTCCACCTGCCTACACTTATTAACCCCTAATCTGCCGAGCGGACCTGAGCGCTACTATAATAAAGTTATTAACCCCTAATCCGCCTCACTAACCCTATATTAAATAGTATTAACCCCTAATCTGCCCTCCCTAACATCGCAGACACCTAACTTCAATTATTAACCCCTAATCTGCCGACCGGAGCTCACCGCTACTCTAATAAATGTATTAACCCCTAAAGCTAAGTCTAACCCTAACACTAACACCCCCCTAAGTTAAATATAATTTAAATCTAACGAAATAAATTAACTCTTATTAAATAAATTATTCCTATTTAAAGCTAAATACTTACCTGTAAAATAAACCCTAATATAGCTACAATATAAATTATAATTATATTATAGCTATTTTAGGATTTATATTTATTTTACAGGTAACTTTGTATTTATTTTAACCAGGTACAATAGCTATTAAATAGTTAATAACTATTTAATAGCTAAAATAGTTAAAATAATTACAAATTTACCTGTAAAAGAAATCCTAACCTAAGTTACAATTAAAACTAACACTATACTATCAATAAATTAATTAAATAAACTACCTACAATTACCTACAATTAACCTAACACTACACTATCAATAAATTAATTAATTAAATAAACTACCTACAATTAACCTAACACTACACTATCAATAAATTAATTAAATACAATTCCTACAAATAAATACAATTAAATAAACTTGCTAAAGTACAAAAAATAAAAAAGAACTAAGTTACAAAAAATAAAAAAATATCTACAAACATAAGAAAAATATTACAACAATTTTAAACTAATTACACCTACTCTAAGCCCCCTAATAAAACAACAAAGCCCCCCAAAATAAAAAATGCCCTACCCTATTCTAAATTACTAAAGTTAAAAGCTCTTTTACCTTACCAGCCCTGAACAGGGCCCTTTGCGGGGCATGCCCCAATAAGTTCAGCTCTTTTGCCTGTAAAAAAAAAACATACAATACCCCCCCCCCCCAACATTACAACCCACCACCCACATACCCCTAATCTAACCCAAACCCCCCTTAAATAAACCTAACACTAAGCCCCTGAAGATCATCCTACCTTGTCTTCACCTCACCAGGTATCACCGATCCGTCCTGGCTCCAAAATCTTCATCCAACCCAAGCGGGGGTTGGCGATCCATCATCCGGTGCCTGAAGAGGTCCAGAAGAGGCTCCAAAGTCTTCATCCTATCCGGGAAGAAGAGGCGATCCGGACCGGCAACCATCTTGATCCAAGCGGCATCTTCTATCTTCATCCGATGACGACCGGCTCCATCCTGAAGACCTCCACCGCGGACCCATCTTCTTCCGGCGACGTCCAACTGCAGGATGACGTCCCTTAAAGGAACCGTCATTCTGCAGTTGGACGTCGCCAGAAGAAGATGGGTCCGCGGTGGAGGTCTTCAGGATGGAGCCGGTCGTCATCGGATGAAGATAGAAGATGCCGCTTGGATCAAGATGGTTGCCGGTCCGGATCGCCTCTTCTTCCCGGATAGGATGAAGACTTTGGAGCCTCTTCTGGACCTCTTCAGGCACCGGATGATGGATCGCCAACCCCCGCTTGGGTTGGATGAAGATTTTGGAGCCAGGACGGATCGGTGATACCTGGTGAGATGAAGACAAGGTAGGATGATCTTCAGGGGCTTAGTGTTAGGTTTATTTAAGGGGGGTTTGGGTTAGATTAGGGGTATGTGGGTGGTGGGTTGTAATGTTGGGGGGGGTATTGTATGTTTTTTTTTTACAGGCAAAAGAGCTGAACTTCTTGGGGCATGCCCCGCAAAGGGCCCTGTTCAGGGCTGGTAAGGTAAAAGAGCTTTTAACTTTAGTAATTTAGAATAGGGTAGGGCATTTTTTATTTTGGGGGGCTTTTTTGTTTTATTAGGGGGCTTAGAGTAGGTGTAATTAGTTTAAAATTGTTGTAATATTTTTCTTATGTTTGTAGATATTTTTTTATTTTTTGTAACTTAGTTCTTTTTTATTTTTTGTACTTTAGCAAGTTTATTTAATTGTATTTATTTGTAGGAATTGTATTTAATTAATTTATTGATAGTGTAGTGTTAGGTTAATTGTAGGTAGTTTATTTAATTAATTTATTGATAGTGTAGTGTTAGGTTAATTGTAGGTAATTGTAGGTAGTTTATTTAATTAATTTATTGATAGTATAGTGTTAGTTTTAATTGTAACTTAGGTTAGGATTTCTTTTACAGGTAAATTTGTAATTATTTTAACTATTTTAGCTATTAAATAGTTCTTAACTATTTAATAGCTATTGTACCTGGTTAAAATAAATACAAAGTTACCTGTAAAATAAATATAAATCCTAAAATAGCTATAATATAATTATAATTTATATTGTAGCTATATTAGGGTTTATTTTACAGGTAAGTATTTAGCTTTAAATAGGAATAATTTATTTAATAAGAGTTAATTTATTTCGTTAGATTTAAATTATATTTAACTTAGGGGGGTGTTAGTGTTAGGGTTAGACTTAGCTTTAGGGGTTAATACATTTATTAGAATAGCGGTGAGCTCCGGTCGGCAGATTAGGGGTTAATAATTGAAGTTAGGTGTCGGCGATGTTAGGGAGGGCAGATTAGGGGTTAATACTATTTAATATAGGGTTAGTGAGGCGGATTAGGGGTTAATAACTTTATTATAGTAGCGCTCAGGTCCGCTCGGCAGATTAGGGGTTAATAAGTGTAGGCAGGTGGAGGCGACGTTGTGGGGGGCAGATTAGGGGTTAATAAATATAATATAGGGATCGGCGGTGTTAGGGGGAGCAGATTAGGGGTACATAAGGATAACGTAGGTGGCGGTCGGCAGATTAGGGGTTAAAAAAAATTATTCGAGTGTCGGCGATGTGGGGGGACCTCGGTTTAGGGGTACATAGGTAGTTTATGGGTGTTAGTGTACTTTAGAGTACAGTAGTTAAGAGCTTTATAAACCGGCGTTAGCCCAGAAAGCTCTTAACTACTGACTTTTTTCCTGCGGCTGGAGTTTTGTCGTTAGATGTCTAACGCTCACTTCAGAAACGACTCTAAATACCGGAGTTAGAAAGATCCCATTGAAAAGATAGGATACGCAATTGACGTAAGGGGATCTGCGGTATGGAAAAGTCGCGGCTGAAAAGTGAGCGTTAGACCCTATTTTGAGTGACTCCAAATACCGGCGGTAGCCTAAAACCAGCGTTAGGAGCCTCTAACGCTGGTTTTCACGGCTAACGCCAAACTCCAAATCTAGGCCTCTGCCTCTAGAGCAAGGAGGAGGTGAAGTCATTAGGTGTCTGAATAAGATTCTTCTATCAAGATTGTTTTGTTTTATTGGAAGCCTGAGCAGGCTTGCTCTGATCTTCCTGACTCTTGGGTTTAGCTGTACTCCACGTTAGTCTCTTCAGCAGGACTGTGGTAGCTTTTAAGCAGTTAGGAATTTGTGGGATGGGCTCCACTGTGTTTTCCTAAAAGATTGCTGCCCTCATTCAGAATGACAGAGTAGGATTACTCTGTTCACTTCTTCTGTCCACAGGTCCCTGTGAGGAGCAGCTTCCTCTCATAACAGTGACTGGTCCTCCTGACGGATTTTCAGGAGTGCAGGTAAGTGCCATTTTATTAATCTCAGGATTTATTTGGCACTACATAATTAAGAAGACTGCACCATTTTGGGACACTTATTCCTGCGTTCAGGAATTTTTACAGGCAGGTTGGGGCACTGTGTGGCGGTAGGAGGGTGTCTGCTCTGAGGTTTTTCTGTCAAATTTCAGTTTTAATGTTTTATTGATGGCTCAGTAAGCGTATCTGCTTGTACAAGCAGTCGCTATTTCAGGGGTTGTGGGGGTTTTGTTCCCCCATTTTAGTCGCTTGCCGTTTTCGGCAGCGTGAGGGGAGTGTGACGACACTAGGAGGTGTGTCTCCTTTTTAGCGTGCAGCTCGTTGGCGCAGTTTTCTCTGGAAAGTCTCTCTGCGTATTGACTTCTCTCTGCTGGCTAAGGTCCTCCTGCCGTCCGGAAGCCGTTAAAGTGCTCGTTCCATTCAGGAGGGGCAGGTAGGCACCTTAGCTTAGCGCTAAGGTTTAGACTGTGCCTGAAGGTTTGTAAAATTATTTATTTTTCTGTATTGTGCAATAAATATTGTTTTCTTAAGGATACAGTACACTATTTTGATCATTATAGTTAAAAAAAAAAAATTCTGACACAATGGTTTGGGTAATAAATAGCGTTTGTGAGCGTATTTTTTACTTAAGGACACAGTACACTTCTTAGTGTAATTTAAAAGTTATATCCTTTTCTTTAATAGTGTGTATAACGTTTTCAGTGCAAAATGGACCTAGAGTCTAGGCCTTCTGCTGTATGTAGACTCTGTTCAGATACCCAAATTGAGCCCCCTTTACCTTTCTGTAGTTTCTGTATTGAGAGAACTATTTTGTACAAAGACAAACTTTTTCATACTGAGCCACAATTCCCTCAGGATGATGCTGTTCAGACATTGTCACAGCCTCTTTCCTGCTCGTCCCTACCTGTAGTTACGTCACATGCAGTGCCCTGTGTTCCTCTCAGGCTTCGGGTGGAGTGCTTTTAAAGACTGAAATTGCAGCCCAGGTATCCTCAGCGGCGGTATCTGAGGTGCTGGCAGCCATTCCCATGCTACAGGGGAAGCGTAAGAGGAAATCTGTAGAATCAGATAAGGTTCCTATTCCTGTTCAGGCTGACTGGATTCCTCCCTCACATGGATTGGAGGAGGAAGATACTTTGGTAGCTTCAGCTTCTGAGGATGAAATCTCATATTCGAAAAGTGTAATTTCTTCGTCTGATGCTGAAGTGGTCCCCAAGAAAGAGGGAACCTGCAAACCCATCCTGGATCTAAAGCTACTAAACAAATTCCTAAGAGTACCGTCCTTCAAGATGGAGACTATCCGCTCCATTCTGCCTCTCATTCAGGAGGTACAATTCATGATTACTATAGACCTGAAGGATGCGTACCTGCACGTTCCCATTCACAGGGATCATCACAAATATCCGAGGTTTGCCTACCTAAACAAACATTTTCAATTTGTAGCTCTTCCATTTGGCCTGGCCACAGCTCCCAGGATTTTCTCAAAGGTCCTGGGAGCTCTATTGGCAGTAATTCCGTCTCGGGGAATTGCAGTGGCACCTTTATATGTACGACATTCTGGTTCAGACGCCATCCTTTCAACTAGCAGAATCTTATACAAAGACTTTGTTGGCGTTTCTTCATTCCCACGGTTGGAAGATTAATCTGGGGAAAAGTTCATTGGTTTCGACTACAAAAGTGACCTTCTTAGGAACCATTATAGATTCTCTAGCTATGAGGGTTTTTCTGACGGAGGTCAGAAGAGCCAAGATTCTGTCCGCTTGCCTGTCCCTACAGTCGGTGGCACGCCCATTAGTGGCCCAATGCATGGAGGTAATCAAGTTGATGATGGCTTCCATAGACATAGTTCCTTTTGTTCGGTTCCATTTTAGGCCTCTGCAGCTATGCATACTCGCTCAGTGGAATGGGGACTATACAGATCTATCTCAGAAAATAGTTCTGGATCAATCAACAAAGGATTCCCTACCGTGGTGTCTGTCTCAAGAACATCTGTCCCAGGGGATGTGTTTTCAGAGACCCTCCTGGGTAATTGTGACCACGGATGCAAGCCTGTTGGGTTGGGGAGCAGTCTGGGACTCCTTGAAGGCGCAGGGACTTTGGTCTCAGGAGGAATCTGCTCTCCCCATAAACATTCTGGAGTTGAATGATTGTCAATGCCTTGATGGCTTGGCCTCAACTGGCCCTAGCCCGGTTTATCAGATTCCAGACAGACAACATAACTTCAGAGGCCTACATCAACCACCAAGGGGGAACTTGCAGTTCCTTAGCCATGAAGGAGGTGGCACGGATCATCCAGTGGTCGGAGGCTCACAATTGCTGTCTATCTGCCATCCACATTTTAGGAGTGGACAATTGGGAAGCATATTTTCTGAGCAGACAGATTTTCCATCCCGGGGAGTGGGAACTCCACCCGGAAGAGTTCTCCAGGTTAACAACCAAATGGGGGTTACCAGAATTGGATCTGATGGCGTCTCGTCAGAACTCCAATCTCCCAAAGTACGGTTTGAGGTCGAGAGACGCTCAAGCTTTTCTGATAGATGCTCTGGCAGTTCACTGGAACTTCAGGTTGGCATATCTGTTTCCTACGTTTGCTCTCCTTCCGCAAGTCATCGCTCGAATCAATCAGGACAGAGCATTAGTGATTCTAATAGCTCCTGCATGGCCTCGCAGGATCTGGTATGCAGATCTAGTAGAGATGTCGTCCCTACCTCCGTGGAGACTACCTCTCAGGAAGGACCTTCTGCTTCAGGGGCCCTTCCTTCATCCAAATCTTGTTTCTCTGAAGCTGACTGCTTGGGGATTGAACGCTTGATTTTAGCTAAGCGTGGATTTTCTGAGTTGGTCATTGAGATCATGATTCAGGCTCGTAAGCCGGTCACTAGGAAGATTTACCATAAGATATGGCATAAATATATTTATTGGTGTGAATCGAAGGGATATTCTTGGAGTAAGGTTAGGATTCCTAGGATCTTGTCTTTTCTCCAGGAAGGCCTTGAGAAGGGGTTATCTGTCAGTACCCTTAAAGGTCAGATTTCTGCCTTATCTATTCTGTTGCACAAGCGTCTGGCGGATGTGTTGGATGTCCAATCCTTTTGTCAGGCTTTGGTCAGAATCAGGCCAGTGTTTAAATCAGTTGCTCCACCTTGGAGCCTTAATTTGGTTCTCAAAGTTTTACAACAGGCTCCGTTTGAGCCTATGCATTCCGTAGATATTAAGTTATTATCTTGGAAAGTTCTGTTTCTTGTTGCTATTTCTTCTGCTCGGAGGGTCTCTGAACTCTCCGCTTTGCAGTGTGATTCTCCTTATCTTATAGTTCATGCAGATAAGGCAGTTCTCCGTACAAAGTTTGGTTTTCTTCCAAAGGTTGTTTCGGACAGAAATATTAATCAGGAAATTGTTGTTCCTTCTCTCTGTCCTAATCCTTCTCATAAAGAGCATTTTTTGCACAATTTAGATGTTGTACGGGCTCTTAAATTATATCTGCAGGCTACAAAGGACTTTTGTGAGTCTTCTGCATTGTTTGTTTGTTTTTCTGGTAAACGTAAGGGTCAGAAAGCTACTGCCACTTCTCTTTCTCTCTGGTTGTGAAGTATTATTTGTTTGGCATATGAGACTGCTGGACAGCAGCCTCCGGAGAGAATTACAGCTCATTCCACCAGGGCGGTGTCGTCTTCTTGGGCCTTCAAGAATGAGGCTTCTGTAGCACAGATCTGGAAGGCTGCGACTTGGTCTTCTTTGCACACTTTTTCTAAATTCTATGAATTTGATACTTTTGTCTCTGCTGATGCTTCTTTTGGGAGAAAAGTTCTGCAAGCAGTGGTACCTTCTGTTTAGATTACCTGTCTTGCCCTCCCTAAATCATATGTGTCCTGTAGCTTGGGTATTGTTTCCCAACAGTAATTGATAATTCTGTGGACTCACTGTGTCTTAAGAAAGAAAACAAAATTTATGCTTACCTGATAAATTTATTTATTTCTTGCCACGATGAGTCCACAGCCCTGCCTGTTATCAGACAGGGTTTTTTCTATATAATCCTCAGGCACCTCTGCACCTTGTGTTATTTCCTTTCTCTCCTTTTCCTTCGGTCGAATGACTGGGGTTTGTAGGAAGGGAAGTGATACTTCACAGCTTTGCTGTGGTGCTCTTTGCCTCCTCCTGCTGGCCAGGAGTGATATTCCCAACAGTAATTGATGATTCTGTGGGCTCACCATATCAAGAAATAAATACATTTATTAGGTAAGCATACATTTCTTTTTTTTTTTTTTCTGAGCCTAATGTCTCTAAAGATGATGCTGTTGAGGCTATGCCACAGTTCTATCTATCTAATCTATCTATTGGGTTCTTGTAAAGCGCGGCTATTCACCCGTAAGGGTCTCAAGGCGCTGAGGTTTGCAGTTCAGTCGAAGAGCCAGGTCTTGAGATCCTTTCTGAACTTAGTTAGGGCGGTAGCTTGTCTAAGGTGCAGCGGGAGGGTGTTCCAAGTCTTGGCAGCCAGGTGAGAGAAGGATCTGCCTCCCGCTATGGTTTTCCTAATGCGGGGGATGACAGCGAGGGCTTGGTCGGCCGATCAAAGTTGTCTGACAGTTCTCCTCATATGTCCCAAGCCTCATTGGTGTCACACGCAGTACCCTGCAGCTACTTTCAGACTCCAAGTGGAGTTTATTTGCCTGAAGAATTTGTTGCATAGATATCTTCTGTGGTATCTGCAGCATTATCTGCTTTTCCTATGTTAGAGGGAAAACGCAAGAGGAAAATTAGAAATTCAGATAGTAAGGTTTCTGTTCCACCTGCTACTACACAGGTTGCCCTTCCTCATAAGTCTGATGGGAAGGATATGTCGGTAGCCTCTGAGGGTGAAATCTCAGATTTGGACAGTTTAATTCCTTCATCTGATGCTGAAGAAGTATCCTTCAGATTTAAGTTTGAACACCGTGTATTAAAGGAGGTTTTGACTACTTTGAATGACTTTGATATTCCTGTCGTTGTCAACCCTAAGAAGTTTAGTAAGCTTAATAAATGCTATGATGTTCCTCCCTCTGTGGAGGTGTTTCCTGTTCGCGACTGTGCAACAGAGATATTTCACAGTAATGGGAGAAGCCAGGGATACGTTTTTCTCCGTCTCCCATCTTATAAAAGATGTTTCCTGTCGCTGACTCCATTTAGGATTCATGGCGCATGGTGCCTAAGGTAGAAGGGGCCATTTCTACTCTGCTAAGGGAACTATGATCCCTATAGTGGATAACTGCTCCTTTAAGGACTCCATGGACAAAAAGCTGGAAGCTTATTTGAAAAACCATATCTTCATCAAGGTCTTCCATGACAATCCTGCAGTTTGTATTGCCACTGTATCAAGTGCGGCATCTTATTGGTGCGACGCCTTGTCTGACTCAATTTTGGTAAGTGTAACACTCAATATCCTGCATTAGTACTGTGTCTTTAAATGAGTCTAATTGACTCTGTAGGGAACATCATCTTAACTTCCTTGCTTGGTATTGTTTGGATTGGATCAGATTGACTTCCGGTTTCCAAGCTAGTGTCTGCTACGGCACTGTCGTAATCCTTTGTTGCTAAATATATTCTTACAGGAATCTTGTTCCAGTATTGTGTCTTACTTCTCCATCTCTTCTACATTGGAAATTACCTCAGCTTATTTGGCTCCGCTGTGATCCGTTCCATAGACATGCAGCTGCGTGACGTCACCTCCGCCAACTGAGCTGCATCATCCTGTCCCCCTGCAGCACTTATACCGCTCCGGTGCGCGTGAATACATCACATTCATTTCTCCTCCCTCAGTTGTATGCCAATACTTTTCTTTACTCCCTTACTACTTTATACACTGATATCAGGTTCAATCCGGAGACTCTAGGTAACTACTGAGAAATATCAGTCTTTTCTCTTGTGTTCACTACCGGAGTCTAAGGATAGATCAATGGCTTATTTAGTGATACTTTGTAACCCTAGTATGGTAACATTGTATCCTCTGTTCACATATCCATATACTAAGCTACACAACCTCATTAAGACCAAATGTATATTGTATCATTTAAACTTAGTTAACATTGTTGACTCTCTATTGTGAATTATGCAGGAACTGCAGTTGTTATTCTTCACGCAAAAACAGCCAACTGGAAATAATAGTGTTTGAAAGATTTTTGATTATAACATAAAACCAAGCCAAAAAATTTAAACCAGTGCAAAAATACATTATAGATTTTAAAAAATGTGCTAAAGACACGTTGTGGAACGATATATCACTAAAAAAACAGTTTAGACTTGGTCTTTCCGACTACATCAAGGATAAGTTGTCCAGAACTGACCTACCTAACACTTGAAAAACTCATGGCTTTAGCTGTTTCTATTGATAGGAGATATAGAGAGAGATGCCAAGAAAGATCTGTGTCAGAGACTTTCATAAAAAAATCTCCTCAACAATATCGTCCAATGCAACCTATCAAATCTACTGACAACCCTATGGACATTAGTTTTTTTAGAGGTCCCTTGACTCAAGAAGAAAAGCTCTGCAGAAGGGCCTTGAACTTCTGTTTATACTGCGCTGGAAATACCCTTCTTTTGCTTTAAGAGGTTTGGGCAATCCTTCATGGTATGTGTAAGTCCTATCACAAACAGACTTGTTTGAATGTCTCTCATCACAAATCCTCATATTGTATTCTCTCTCCAGTGGGGTTCACAAGAAGTGACGACTGATGCGGTCATAGACCCCGGAGCCTGTGCAAATTACATTGACAACTCCTTTGTAAAGTTGAATAAAACTCCTTTGATTGAAAAACCTGTCCCAATTGTGATTAGAGTCATAGACGGTAACCAAATCAGCTCTGGGCCTATCCTATATGACACTAAACCTCTCTAGTTTTAATGTAATTTCTTCACCCATATTCACTATAGTTTTGGGATTGGACTGGTTAAGGAAACACTAACCAATGATAAACTGGCTAGAAAATAGTCTAAAATTCACTTTTGACTTTTGTAAGACCTCATGTTTATCTAGTTCATACATATTACATACTGATACAGTACACCTACCAGAAGAATATACTTCTTTTTCTGATGTTTTTGATGCAAAAGAGGCAATTGTTTTACCTCCTCATAGAATCTATGGCCTAGATTTGGAGTTCGGCGGTAGCCGTCAAAACCAGCGTTAGAGGCTCCTAACGCTGGTTTTGGCCGCCCGCTGGTATTTGGAGTCAGTGATTAAAGGGTCTAACGCTCACTTTTCAGCCGCGACTTTTCCATACCGCAGATCCCCCTACGCCATTTGCGTAGCCTATCTTTTCAATGGGATCTTTCTAACGCTGGTATTTAGAGTCGTTTCTGAAGTGAGCGTTAGAGCTCTAACGATAAGATTCCAGCCGCCTGAAAATAGCAGGAGTTAAGAGCTTTCTGGCTAACGCCGGTTCATAAAGCTCTTAACTACTGTACCCTAAAGTACACTAACACCCATAAACTACCTATGTACCCCTAAACCGAGGTCCCCCCACACCGCCGCCACTCGATTAAAATTTTTAACCCCTAATCTGCCGACCGCCACCTACGTTATACTTATGTACCCCTAATCTGCTGCCCCTAACCCCGCCGACCCCTGTATTACATTTATTAACCCCTAACCTGCCCCCCACAACGTCGCCGCCAGCTACTTAAAATAATTAACCCCTAATCTTCCGACCGCAAAGCGCCGCCACCTACGTTATCCCTATGTACCCCTAATCTGCTACCCCTAACACCGCCGACCCCTATATTATATTTATTAACCCCTAATCTGCCCCCCTCAACGTCGCGGACACCTGCCTACACTTATTAACCCCTAATCTGCCGAGCGGACCTGAGCGCTACTATAATAAAGTTATTAACCCCTAATCCGCCTCACTAACCCTATCATAAATAGTATTAACCCCTAATCTGCCCTCCCTAACATCGCCGACACCTACCTTCAATTATTAACCCCTAATCTGCCGAGCGGACCTCACCGCTACTATAATAAATGTATTAACCCCTAAAGCTAAGTCTAACCCTAATACTAACACCCCCCTAATTTAAATATAATTTACATCTAACGAAATAAATTAACTCTTATTAAATAACTTATTCCTATTTAAAGCTAAATACTTACCTGTAAAATAAATCCTAATATAGCTACAATATAAATTATAATTATATTATAGCTATTTTAGGATTAATATTTATTTTACAGGCAACTTTGTAATTATTTTAACCAGGTACAATAGCTATTAAATAGTTAAGAACTATTTAATAGTTACCTAGTTAAAATAATTACAAATTTACCTGTAAAATAAATCCTAACCTAAGATATAATTAAACCTAACACTACCCTATCAATAAAATAATTAAATAAACTACCTACAATTACCTACAATTAACCTAACACTACACTATCAATAAATTAATTAAACACAATTGCTACAAATAAATACAATTAAATAAACTAGCTAAAGTACAAAAAATAAAAAAGAACTAAGTTACAAAAAATAATAAAATATTTACAAACATAAGAAAAATCTTACAACAATTTTAAACTAATTACACCTACTCTAAGCCCCCTAATAAAATAACAAAGCCCCCCAAAATAAAAAATTCCCTACCCTATTCTAAATTAAAAAAGTTACAAGCTCTTTTACCTTACCAGCCCTGAACAGGGCCCTTTGCGGGGCATGCCCCAAGGATTTCAGCTCTTTTGCCTGTAAAAAAAAACATACCATACCCCCCCCCAACATTACAACCCACCACCCACATACCCCTAATCTAACCCAAACCCCCCTTAAATAAACCTAACACTAAGCCCCTGAAGATCTTCCTACCTTGTCTTCACCATACCAGGTTCACCGATCCGTCCTGGCTCCAACATCTTCATCCAACCCAAGCGGGGGTTGGCGATCCATCATCCGGTGCTGAAGAGGTCCAGAAGAGGCTCCAAAGTCTTCCTCCTATCCGGCAAGAAGAGGACATCCGGACCGGCAAACATCTTCTCCAAGCGGCATCTTCAATCTTCTTCCATCCGGTGCGGAGCGGGTCCATCTTGAAGCAGGCGACGCGGATCCATCCTCTTCTTCCGTTGTCTCCCGACGAATGACGGTTCCTTTAAGGGACGTCATCCAAGATGGCGTCCCTCGAATTCCGATTGGCTGATAGGATTCTATCAGCCAATCGGAATTAAGGTAGGAATTTTCTGATTGGCTGATGGAATCAGCCAATCAGAATCAAGTTCAATCCGATTGGTTGATCCAATCAGCCAATCAGATTGAGCTCGCATTCTATTGGCTGATCGGAACAGCCAATAGAATGCGAGCTCAATCTGATTGGCTGATTGGATCAGCCAATCGGATTGAACTTGATTCTGATTGGCTGATTCCATCAGCCAATCAGAAAATTCCTACCTTAATTCCGATTGGCTGATAGAATCCTATCAGCCAATCGGAATTCGAGGGACGCCATCTTGGATGACGTCCCTTAAAGGAACCGTCATTCGTCGGGAGACAACGGAAGAAGAGGATGGATCCGCGTCGCCTGCTTCAAGATGGACCCGCTCCGCACCGGATGGAAGAAGATTGAAGATGCCGCTTGGAGAAGATGTTTGCCGGTCCGGATGTCCTCTTCTTGCCGGATAGGAGGAAGACTTTGGAGCCTCTTCTGGACCTCTTCAGCACCGGATGATGGATCGCCAACCCCCGCTTGGGTTGGATGAAGATGTTGGAGCCAGGACGGATCGGTGAACCTGGTATGGTGAAGACAAGGTAGGAAGATCTTCAGGGGCTTAGTGTTAGGTTTATTTAAGGGGGGTTTGGGTTAGATTAGGGGTATGTGGGTGGTGGGTTGTAATGTTGGGGGGGGGGTATGGTATGTTTTTTTTTACAGGCAAAAGAGCTGAAATCCTTGGGGCATGCCCCGCAAAGGGCCCTGTTCAGGGCTGGTAAGGTAAAAGAGCTTGTAACTTTTTTAATTTAGAATAGGGTAGGGAATTTTTTATTTTGGGGGGCTTTGTTATTTTATTAGGGGGCTTAGAGTAGGTGTAATTAGTTTAAAATTGTTGTAAGATTTTTCTTATGTTTGTAAATATTTTATTATTTTTTGTAACTTAGTTCTTTTTTATTTTTTGTACTTTAGCTAGTTTATTTAATTGTATTTATTTGTAGCAATTGTGTTTAATTAATTTATTGATAGTGTAGTGTTAGGTTAATTGTAGGTAATTGTAGGTAGTTTATTTAATTATTTTATTGATAGGGTAGTGTTAGGTTTAATTATATCTTAGGTTAGGATTTATTTTACAGGTAAATTTGTAATTATTTTAACTAGGTAACTATTAAATAGTTCTTAACTATTTAATAGCTATTGTACCTGGTTAAAATAATTACAAAGTTGCCTGTAAAATAAATATTAATCCTAAAATAGCTATAATATAATTATAATTTATATTGTAGCTATATTAGGATTTATTTTACAGGTAAGTATTTAGCTTTAAATAGGAATAAGTTATTTAATAAGAGTTAATTTATTTCGTTAGATGTAAATTATATTTAAATTAGGGGGGTGTTAGTATTAGGGTTAGACTTAGCTTTAGGGGTTAATACATTTATTATAGTAGCGGTGAGGTCCGCTCGGCAGATTAGGGGTTAATAATTGAAGGTAGGTGTCGGCGATGTTAGGGAGGGCAGATTAGGGGTTAATACTATTTATGATAGGGTTAGTGAGGCGGATTAGGGGTTAATAACTTTATTATAGTAGCGCTCAGGTCCGCTCGGCAGATTAGGGGTTAATAAGTGTAGGCAGGTGTCGGCAACGTTGAGGGGGGCAGATTAGGGGTTAATAAATATAATATAGGGGTCGGCGATGTTAGGGCAGCAGATTAGGGGTACATAGGGATAACGTAGGTTGCGGCGGTTTACGGAGCGGCAGATTAGGGGTTAAAAAAAATATGCAGGGGTCAGCGATAGCGGGGGCGGCAGATTAGGGGTTAGTAAGTGTAAGGTTAGGGGTGTTTAGACTCGGGGTACATGTTAGGGTGTTAGGTGCAGACGTAGGAAGTGTTTCCCCATAGGAAACAATGGGGCTGCGTTAGGAGCTGAACGCTGCTTTTTTGCAGGTGTTAGGTTTTTTTTTCAGCTCAAACAGCCCCATTGTTTCCTATGGGAGAATCGTGCACGAGGACGTTTTTGAGGCCGGCCGCGTCCGTAAGCAACTCTTGTATCGAGAGTTGCATTTGCGGTAAAAATGCTCTACGCTCCTTTTTTGGAGCCTAACGCAGCATTTGATTAAACTCTCGATACCAGAGTTAAATTTATGGTGCGGCCAGAAAAAAGCCCGCGGAGCGTTAACAGCCCTTTTACCGCCGAACTCCAAATCTAGGCCTATGATTGCCCCATTGATTTACTCCCTGGGGCTAGTATTCCTTGTGGACACATTTATCCCCTGTCCCAGCCTGAGCTTGATCATCTTAAATCATACATTGATGATAATTTAAAAAAGGGTTTTATACACCCGTCAACTTCTCCCGCTGGTGCAGGCATATTCTTTGTTAGAAACAAAGATGCCTCATTAAGACTCATAATTGATTATAGACAGTTAAATCAATGCACTATAAAAAAATGCTATCCTCTGCTGTTAATCCCAGAGATTATAGAACGTTTACAAGGTGTAACTATATTCACCAACTTGGATTTACGTGGGGCTTACAACCTCGTGAAAATGCGAGAAGACAAATGGCTGACGGCGTGCCGCACCAGATATGTCCTCTATGAAAACACTGTCATGCCATTCGATCTCTGTAACGCTCTCGCTACATTCCAACATTTCGTCAATGACAATTTTTTTAGTCATATATTTAGATGACATTCTCATCTATTCTTCTAACTACTTAGAGCACATAACCCACGTTAAAACGGTTCTCTCCTGACTTAGACAGTACAAACTATATGCCAAGTTAGAGAAATGCACCTTTAACACAGACCATATAACTTTTCTTGGGTACCAAATCTCCCCTACGGGCATAGAGATGGAGTCTAGTAAAGTACAAGCAATTACACGATGGAAACCCCCAAAAAAACAAGAAGGAAGTACAGTGTTTTATGGGATTTTCCAACTTCTACAGGAAGTTTGTAAAAAAACTTTGCTTTAATTACTAAACCCATCACAGATTTGACAAAAAACGTTAACATCCCGTTTCAATGGTCAAAATCAGCAAACACAGCCTTCGAAAAGCTTAAAAACGTATTTACAATGGCACCTATTCTCCATTTTCCTGATTTCACTAAACAATACATTCTAGAGGTTGATACTTCACAATACGCCCTAGGAGCTATACTTTCCAAAAGAGATTCTCTCTTAAAACCCATCCAGCCTGTTGCTTTTTATTCCAGGGTACTCACTCCTGTTGAATCCAATTAACCCATTGGAGAGAAGGAGCTGTTATATATTAAGTCAGCATTGGAGAATTGGCGCCATCTCCTTGAGGGAACTCATCTACCAATATTGGTCTATACAGATCATAGAAATTTACAGTTTCTTAAACTTACCAAAACTTTGTCTTCCAGACAAGCCCGTTGGAATTTGTTTTTTAGTAGGTTCAGCTACCTAATCACATATAGACCAGGTTCCAAGAATGGGAAAGCTGATGCTTTGTCCAGCAAGGAGGACAGGCCTGATCTTCAACATACCAAAGGCCCAGTTATCCCCACTGAACACATTATGTCATTAACATTCAATAATCCTAATTATTTACGATCCTGCCAACGATCAGATTCAACTTTACCTACCCTTGAACTAACCAAACTCAATGGTTTGTTCTATCATGACAAAAATCTATACATACCCCCTACACTCCGCAATGAGGTACTGCATGCTGTGCATGATAACTTACTTGCCGGATACCCGTGTCAACAGAAGACCTACCAATTACTAAATAGAACTTTTTGGTGGCCAACCATGGCTTCAGATTCCAAAGCTTATGTTCGTTCTTGCTCGATTTGTTCTACTACTAAAACAGATAGGCACCTCCCATATGGTTTACTTCTCTCACTTCCCATCCCTAAAAAAGACCATGGAGTGAGAATAGTATGGACTTCATTGTTGAATTGCCTAAATCTGATGGCAACACTACCATCTTGGTCCAAAATGGCCCATATTATTCCTTTTTTTTATTTCTTTTTTTTTATTTTTTATATATATATATATATATATATATATATATATATATATATATATATTTATTTTTCAATTTTTCGATCCATACACACAAACAAAAACAAGAAAAAGAAAATAAACAAGAAAATAAACATTAATTGTGGAGACACAGCTCCAATTCATTCTATAATTTTCATGGAGACGCAGCTCTGCATTCAAAAATACAAATGCAGATGTAAAAATAAGAAAGGAAAAGAAAAAAAAATTGTTTCTGCACATAGCTTAATCAATGCGATATCTTATACTTTGTTACATATTTGAATTTTCCTGAATAGATACTACTATAAACATAAATTATGGAGTCACAACTCCAATTCTTATTGACACTTTTATAAAGGCGCAGCTCCACCTAAATAGGAAGAAAAAAAAGAAAATGGATACAAAAAGCCCCTCGCCCCCAGCCTTCCACTCCCCACAAATTTCTCATAGACCACACAAATTATTAATTATACTTGGCCCCCACTCCCTCTCTCATTCTCCCTCCACTGTTGCAGAAGTTCTTCTAATATTAGGAGCGAAAATGCTGTCAACTTCTGTAAAGGGACTATAAATTGGATCTGGATTGTAAGAGGCCATTTACGAAAATATGGTCTGAGGTATTTTTCTTGCAATAGTTTATTATCTTGCATTTCTAGTGTCATTTGAAGTTTCATGTTCTCCACAAACTCTGCTATACTTGGAGCCCTTGTAAACTTCCATTCTCTAAATATCAGATTGCGTGCTGCCATTAATTAACTGTTGATCTCCATCCCATGTGGGGTTGGAGAATAGAAAAAATATGTAATATGGAGTGAGCTCAAAACTACGTTTGGTTATATTTTTCAACCAAAAGTTTACCTTACTCCAGTACTGTCCAATTTTTGGACAGTCCCACAGACAGTGCAATATATCCGCCTTAGCCACATTACATTTACAACATTTACCTTTTTGATTATTCTGAGTCCACTTATTTATTCTATATGGTGTGTAATAGTATTTATTAATCACTTTCAGTTGCGACTCCCTCCAACTAATTATTGTTGTGACCTTTTCCACTAGAATAACGCTTTTTAATATATCCTGTGGCGTTTAATCCGGGAAATATTTATCGAATCCCCTTTTCAGCTTATTCACATAACCCTCTTTGGTTAATAGTAATTTATACCAGAAAGCGATACGACGCTTCCCTATTCTATATATATTAAACCCAGCTTCTATATCCTTCATACTCCAATCCCATCCTTTTATCTGCGCTATTTTCGTAATGTTGCTCCTGCTTTGTAAATATGCAAAGAAAGATTTTGAGGGGAGTTGATATTTTATAGCTAGTTCTTCAAAAGTCTGAATAGCTGATTTATCCTCATTGATTAATTGTGCAAAGGTATTTAATCCTTTCCTATTCCACTCCCTAAAGATTGGATTATATAAACCAGACATAAAGTCAGGTATCCCTCTTATTGGCAAGAAGTGTGAGTTTCTGTAGTCTACCCCTATTGCGTTACAATATCTCTGCCAGGCCAGAATAATATTTGCAAATGTACACATATTTCTAATATTGCTAGGTAATTACCTATATGGATAATGCAATAATGCTTTTAAGTTGAAGGGCGCAGTTATATCTGATTCACTTTCATAATAAGTGGTGTATTGGCCTTCTGTCAACCAATCTACTGCAAATTTGACCATAGTTACACAATTATAGTATCTGATATTTGGTAAAGAGAATCCCCCATATGCTCGATGTTGGGTCAATCTATTTATCCGAGTCTGAGTTTCTTTTTATCCCAAATAAACTGTGCACAGACCCTATTATACATGCAAATATCCTGGTTTGGTATAAAGATGGGTACATTTTGTAAAAGAAATAAGATACGAGGAAAAATAATAGTCTTAATTACCATAACCCTAGCAGAGAGAGATAGAAAAAACATATTCCATTTATTAAATGCCTTATCTAAATTTTTTAATATTTCAGCGTAATTGATCTTATACCATTCATGTGGGTTTCTTCCATGCTTTATTCTAGAAAGTTTATATGTGTCCTTTCCTGGAATGGATGTTTACTACAGCTATAGGGTGTCTTATGTATCCATAAAATCTCTGCTTTTGTTGGGTTTATTTTATATCCCAAAAATTTACTATAGCAGGCAATGATTTTTAAGACTTTCGGTATACTACTACTTGTGTCACTAAGGAATAGTATAATGTCGTCTGCATATAGTGTTGTAACCATTTTTTTCCCACCTAAATCAATCCCCTTAATTTCTTTTCTTAAGTATACTGCTAGCGATTCTAGCGCGATATTAAACAAAAGGGGCGAAAAGGGACATCCCTGCCGCGTACCTCTTTGCAATAATATATATTGGGATAATTCATCATTTACTAACAGCTGAGACCTAGGTTTATTATATATTAAATTAATTAGTCCAACAATATTTCCAGAGAACCAACATTTTAACAATGCTGTGTTCATATGGTCCCAGATGATAGAGTCAAATGCTTTCTCCGCATCAATACTTATCAGTGCCAAGTCGCTTAATTTATGTTTTCTATCTCTCTGTACTACGCCATAATAATAATCTAATGTGAGGAGAACCTTTCACATATTCCTAACAGGATTTCTTCCAGCCATAAATCCAGTCTGGTCCTCATCTATCAGTGTGCCAATTACTTTTTTGAATCTATCTGCCATGATTGACATGAGTATCTTATAGTCTACATTTAACAAGGATATGGGTCTATATGACCACATATCCTCTGGATCCTTGCCTTTTTTATGGATAAGAGATATTACTGAATCTGTAAAATAACGTGACTGCATTGTATTTTTTACAAAATATATATTATATAATCTTTCTAATGTTTCTGCAATATCAGTTTTACATATCTTATAGAATTCTGCTGTTAATCTGTCAGGCTCTGGTGCTTTTCGGGATTAAATGCGTTATCCTAGCTAAGTTTATATTTTCCCAAACTTTATTTTTATTCAATTCATTTACTGGTACTTTATCATATAACTTTTGACAGTATTTATAAAAAGCTTCTCGGATTTCCGTAGCTTTAGTATAAATATTATTTCCCTCTTTTATTCTAAAGATAATTTTTTTCTTTTCTTTCTAATGACACGATGAGTCCACGGATAATCTAATTACTATTGGGATATACCACTCCTGCCCAGCAGGAGGCGGCAAAGAGCACCACAGCAAAGCTGTTAAATATCACCTCCCTTCCCTCCCACCCCAGTCATTCTCTTTGCCTATGTTAGAGCAAGGAAGTGGTAAAGTTAGGTGTTAGATAAAGATTCTTCAAGAAAGATTTTATTATTTTTTTAAGTGGTGCAAGATTGTGCTGCTTTGTTCTAGGGTGTAGCCGTAGTCCATATCAGTCTCTTCAGTAGAGCAGTGGTGGCTTTAGAGCAATGGGAACTTGTGGGACATATTTCTCACTGCGCCTCCCATGTAGTTTATGCTGCCCTACTGCTGAAAGCCTGAGTAAGATTACTCAGTCTTTTTTCTCTTTCCACAGGTCCATGGGAGGGAGAGGACCTCTGAAACCTAGTGTGCTGCCTTGCTGCCTGGCAGAGCTTTGAGGTAAGTGCTGCTTTATTTTTTCTGGAGAAAAATTAGGCACTTTATTTATTGGGACACAGAGTTTCCTCTATAGGTTTGGGGGAACATATTCCATAAGGCAGTTTTATTTATAACAGGCACTGGGGCTACTCATAACTGGGGCTGAGGAGTTCAGGGCTCATATGTTGTGTGGTTTTCACTTCTCCCGGTGGTTTGCTTGTAACAGACCTTTACCAACCGGGAGATTAGTTAAGGGGCTTATACTTTGTGCGGTGTTCTCTTCTCCCGACCGACCGGGAGATTATTTTATGGGCGGGACTAGCTGAGGCGGCATTTACTGTTTTGCGCCTTTTTTACCCAGCGCTTCCAGATAGGAACTGTGCAGTAGCTGGTGTTCAGATGCAGGGAAACGTTTACTCAGCCTATTCCGGACTGTTGTTTTTACTGTGAGACGAGTCCGGATTGCTCTACTAATAAAAGGGAATTCCTCCGGTGCAGCAGGGCAGGTATGCACCTCAGGAGAGCTAAGCTGAGGTGTAGAGGTCATCTGAAGACTTTTTGTATTATTATCTGTTACCTTGCTGCAGAAGTAAAAAACGTTACGTTTTAAAATTTAAAGAGACAGTAACGTTATTTTCTGTTTTAATTTTTATTAAAAAATGTAAGTATTTTGATCCATTGTGATTCAGAATGGACCAAGAGGCCCAGCAAAATGTCACTTGTTCGTTATGTTTTAATGCCAATGTGGAACCACCAATCCCTTTCTGCTCCTCATGTATTGAGAGAACTTTAAATTACAGAGAGAGGCTTTTTTCTGAGCCAACATTTTCTAAGGCTGATGCTGTTCAGGAGTCTAATGATAATGTTCAGTATATGCCGCAGCTTTCTCCTCAAGCATCCTAAATTTTACCGCCCGCACATGCAGTGCCCTGCGCTTCCTCTTTAACTCCTCCTGGAGTTACGCTGCAAGACATAACTTCCCTCATGTCCTCTGCAGTCTCTGATGCGTTGTCTGCTTTTCCCATGTTGCAGGGAGGGCACAAGAGGAAAAATAAACTTTCAGTAAGCGAGATTACTGACGCAGGTATTGCTATTCCAAATGCCCCCTCACAGAAGCCTGAGGAGTAGCATCTGAGGGTGAAATCTCAGATTATGACAGTGTAATTCCTCCTGCTGATACTGAAGTTGTATCTTTCAGGTTTAAGCTAGAACACCTCCGTCTGTTACTCAAGGAGGTTTTAGCTACATTGGATGACTGTGACACCATGGTCGTAGTTAATCCTAAGAAATCCAGTAAGCTAAACAAATATTTTGATGTACCTTCCTTGGTGGAGGTTTTTCCTGTACCAGATCGAGCTACTGAGATCATTGCTAAGGAATGGGAGAGACCGGGTATCCCTTTTTCTCCATCCCCTATATTTAAAAAGATGTTTTCCATAGCGGACTCTACCAAGGAGTCTTGGCAAACAGTACCCAAGGTGGAAGGGGCAATTTCCACTCTGGCCAAGAGAACCACCATCCCCATAGAGGATAGTTGTGCCTTTAAGGATCCTATAGACAAAAAATTAGAGGGGTTACTCAAAAAGATGTATGTACACCAGGGATTACAATGGCAACCTGCAGTGTGCATTGCTACCGTCACTAGTGTGGAAGCTTATTGGTTTGATCCGTTGTCTGATGCTATTAGGACAGACACTCCCCTTGATGAGATCCAGGATAGGATAAAAGCCCTCAAGTTGGCTAATTCTTTTATTACAGATGCTTCCCTACAGGTTATCAAACTGGGAGCAAAGATTTCAGGTTTTGCTGTACTAGCCCGCAGAGCTTTATGGTTAAAATCTTGGTCTGCGGATGTGTCATCTAAGTCTAAACTTTTAGCGATTCCTTACAAGGGAAAGACTTTGTTTGGGCCGGGTTTGACAGAAATAACCTCTGATATTACGGGAGGAAAGGGTCATTTTCCCCCTCAGGATAAGAGAAACAAGCAAAAGGGATGTCAGAGTAATTTTTGTTCCTTTCAAAATTTCAAGAGAAATACTTCCACTTCCTCTTCCAAGCAGGAGCAGTCCAAGCCTTCCTGTAAACTCAATCAGTCTTGGAACAAGGGAAAACAATCCAAAAACCCTACTATGGAATCAAAATCAGCATGAAGGGGCTGCCCACAATCTGGGACCGGATCTTGTGGGGGGCAGACTTTCCTTCTTCACTCAGGCTTGAGTTTGAGATGTTCAAGATCCCTGGGTGGTGGACATAGGTTCCAGGGATACAAACTAGAGTTGAAGAATTTTCTTCCCAGGGGCAGGTTTCTGCTTTCAAGATTATCTGTAGACCAGACAAAAAGAGAGGCGTTCTTACACTGTGTATGGGACCTCTCCGACCTGGGAGTGATAGTTCCTGTTCCGATGCAGGAACGGAGCCTGGGGTTCTATTCCAATCTGTTCATAGTTCCCAAAAAGGAGGGAACCTTCAAACCAATTTTAGATCTCAAGAGTGTAAACAAATTCCTCAGAATACCGTCCTTCAAGATGGAAACTATTCGTTCCATTCTCCCTTTGGTCCAGGAGGGTCAATTTATGACAATGGTGGATTTAAAGGATGCGTACCTGCATGTTCCCATCCACAGGGATCATCACAAGTTTCTAAGGTTTGCATTTCTAGACAAACACTTCCAGTTCGTGGCTCTTCCTTTTGGCCTTGCCACAACTCCCAGAATTTTCTCAAAGGTTCTGGGATCTCTGTTGGCGGTGCTCCGATTACAGGGCATTGCAGTGGCGCCTTATTTGGATGACATCCTGGTCCAGGTGCCATCCTTTCAACAAGCAAGATCCGACACAGAAATGTTGTTATCTTTCCTGCGATCTCACAGAAGGAAGGTAAATTTGGAAAAGAGCACCTTAGTTCCAAATACAAGGGTCACCTTCTTGGGAACCATAATAGATTCCTTATCAATGAAGATCTTTCTGACAGATGTCAGGAAATCAAGGATTTTCAATTCTTGCCTAGCTCTTCAGTCCTCTCCTCAGCCATTAGGGGCTCAGTGCGTAATCGGGCTGATGGTAGCAGCAATGAACATCATCCCGTTCGACTGTTTTCACCTCAGACCTCTGCAGTTAAACATGCTCAGTCAGTGGAACGGAGATTATACGGACCTGTCTCCGCAAATACAGCTGGAGCAGGAGACAAGGGATTCTCTTCTTTGGTGGTTGTCTCAGGATCATCTCTCCCAGGGAACCTACTTTCTCAGACCCAAAAGAGAGGGTGGAGATATAGGGGCGTGGTTACACTTAAGGGATCAGGTTTAATTTTTGGGGATACAGATTTCCCCAATGTGCAAAAGAAGCAAATATTTATTAATGGAATTTATTTCCAATGTTTAAGGTACATTCAAAATCCAAAAATGTGTTACGTGGTAAAGTAAACTTTATATGTAAATATAAAAAAGTGAGAGAATCGTACTTGTGCCAATTTTGGAGTATGATCATCATCTTGATAAAGCTCTGAAAAGAGCGAAACGCGTCGAGCTGTGTGACTTATTTTACCTATGAACTAAAATTATATAAAAAATCTGAATGTACAGATTATACAAACATAACCCGGGTTATTCATTTTTACCATATCTTCATCCCACTAACCATTTGGGGACCTGTAAAAAATCTTATCATAACTGTGTGCATAAGCACTAAGTGCAGTTGTTACTTTTTATCACCATTAAGGAAAACAAAATGTCAAGTGTATGACACAGAGCAGCGGTTTATTCTCCACTGAAAGACAACCTCCCATGGAGGAGTGTGACGTCAGGCGCCGAACACAAGCAACGGAGAGAGCAGAACTATGGTGAAACAGTAAGCAGCCACAGTATCACAGTCTCTAATAATAGAAAGAACCGTAAGTAAAACTACTTTGATTCAAACTGGGATAACTTTGACTAAAGGTGAACTTTTAACAGACTTTATTTAACTCTGGATTTTAGTATATGTTGTGTTCTCCACCGCGTGCATAGCACTAAGAGCGGTACACAAACCTCTAACGGCTTTGAATCAAACACAGATAATTTCAAGTAAAGGTGTGCTTGTAACAGATACAATTCAACTTTGGATTTTAATATACAAGGTTACTTTTTTCACCGCGTGCATAGCACTAAGAGCGGTACATAGTAAATCCCGAAGTAGAAACAACAATAAAAACCATTTTAAGTTTTAAATTTTCTATATTTAGATGAAATAGCTATACAAAGCCTATAAGCAATTTGAAGTTAATATTGGGACACAGAAAGTGACTTTTAACAAACGGATTACTAATTTTGAGTTGAACATTTGAAACATACGGACTTCAGTGTCAATTAATTTGTGTATATTCAGCCAAATAATCCTCAATTTCTATTGGTTGTATGTAACACTCCAATTTCTCAAGGGCTTTCTATATCTCTATTTGAATATTAGCAATTTTTATATTTTTTATATTGTAATTGGGAGACGTCCCATAGATAGATCTTGATACCAATTGGTAAATACAACTTATGTGGATTGTTTTTTATTAATGTGTTTTAAATAAATCATATGTTATTACATTTTCACTTTCTATAGTAATTTAGTTTTTTCACATAATCACTTTCTCCATATGAGTTTCTAGCAAGTAGAAATACAGCTATTGTTTATATCTACACAAACAAAATCTTCTTTTATCACTAATAAATTTCCTATATAGGAGATCAGCACTACCATTGAATTCACAAAGATTAGAGATTAATAAACTATTTGTCTTTTTACTTGCCCTATTTTCTGCACTATCTAGGTAATTAGCCGTTATACACATTAAATAATTCTACGCACTTCTAGGCAATTCACTTATCATATACACTATATAATTCCTATACAGGTAAATCACTATTGATAAAACATTACTCCAAAATTGGCACAAGTACGATTCTCTCACTTTTTCATATTTACATATAAAGTTTACTTTACCACGTAACACATTTTTGGATTTTGAATGTACCTTAAACATTGGAAATAAATTCCATTAATAAATATTTGCTTCTTTTGCACATTGGGGAAATCTGTATCCCCAAAAATTAAACCGGATCCCTTAAGTGTAACCACGCCCCTATATCTCCACCCTCTCTTTTGAATCTTCACATATATAAGTTGGAAGGAACTTATATTTATAGGGTGTTTGGGATCCTGAAAGTTCCAGCGCTCTATTCATCTAAAACTAGAATACTTTCTCAGACCCTCTTGGGTGATTGTGACAACAGACGCCAGCCTTCTGGGATGGGGAGTAGTTTGGGGCTCTCTAAAGGCTCAGGGAACTTGGACTCAGTCGGAGTTTGTTCTGCCCATAAACATTTTGGAGCTGAGAGCAATCTTCAATGCTCTTCTGGCCTGGCCCCAGTTAGCCTCGGTTCATCAAGTTCCAGTCGGACAACATAACTTCAGTGGCTTACATCAACCATCAGTGAGGAACACAGAGTTCCTTAGCCATGACAGACAGCAATTGTGCGGAGACCCACAATTGCTGTCTGTCAGCAATCAACATCCCAGGGGTGAACAACTGGGAGGCAGACTTCCTGAGCAGGCAGAGCTTTCAGCCGGGGGAGTGGGAACTCCATCCGAAAGTGTTTTCCAGCCTGATTCTCAAATGGGGTCAGCCGGAATTTGATCTCATGGCATCTTGGCAGAATGCTAAGCTTCCGAGGTACGGGTCGAGGTCAAGGGACCCTCAGGCGGTACTGATAGATGCCCTGGCGGTACCTTTAAATTTCATTCTTGCATACCTTTTTCCGCCTTTCGGTCTTCTTCCTCGGGTCATTGCTCGAATCAAGCAGGAGAGGGCGTCGGTGATCCTCATTGCACCGGCATGGCCACGCAGGATTTGGTATGCAGATCTGGTGGGCATGTCATCTCTTCCACCTTGGAGACTTCCGTTGAGGAAGGACCTTCTACTTCAAGGGCCCTTCCTTCATCCAAATCTGGTTTCTCTGAAGCTGACTGCTTGGAGATTGAACGCTTAATCTTATCCAAGCGAGGTTTTTCGGAATCGGCTATTGAGACCATGATTCAGGCTCGTAAACCTGTGACTAGAAAGATTTACCACAAAATATGGTGGAAATATCTATCTTGGTGTGAATCCAAAGGCTACTCTTGGAGTAGAGTTAGGATTCCTAGAATTCTGTCTTTTCTCCAAGAGGGTTTGGAGAAAGGATTATCAGCAAGTTCCCTAAGGGGTCAAATATCTGCCTTGTCTATTTTGTTGAATAAACGTCTGGTGAATGTACCAGACGTGCAAATCCTTTTGTCGGGCCTTGGTCAGGATCAGACCTGTGTTCAAACCATTTACTCCTCCCTGGAGTCTTAATTTAGTTCTTAAGGTTCTTGAAGTCGCTCCGTTTGAGCCTATGCATTCCTTAGATATTAAGTTGTTATCTTGGAAAGTTTTGTTTCTTGTTGCTATTTCTTCTGCTCGTAGAGTGTCGGATCTCTCGGCATTACAGTATGAGTCTCCTTACCTTATTTTTCATTCGGATAAGGTAGTTTTATGTACTAAATTAGGGTTTCTTCCTAAAGTAGTTTCTGACCAGAATATTAATCAGGAGATTGTTGTTCCTTCCTTGTGTCCTAATCCTCCTTCTCAGAAGGAACGGCTTCTACACAACCTGGACGTGGTACGTGCACTAAAATTCTATTTACAGGCGACTAAGGATTTTAGTCAGTCTTCTGCTTTGTTTGTGGTTTTCTCTGGAAAACGTAAGGGACAGAAAGCTACGGCTACTTCTCTTTCTTTGTGGTTGAAGAGTATCATACATTTTGCCTATGAAACTGCTGGACAGCAGCCTTCAGATAGAGTTACGGCTCATTCCACAAGGGCTGTTTCTTCATTATGGGCATTAAAAAATGAAGCTTCTGTGGAACACATTTGCAAGGCTGCAACTTGGTCCTCTCTTCACACTTTTTCATAATTCTATAAATTTGACACTTTTGTCTCAGCTGAAGCCTCTTTTGGGAGAAAGGTTCTTCAAGCAGTGGTGCCTTCCGTTTAGGTTCCCTGTCTTGTCCCTCCCTTATCATCTGTGTTCTCTAGCTTGGGTATTGATTCCCAATAGTAATTAGATGATCCGTGGACTCATCGTGTCATTAGAAAGAAAACAAAATTTATGCTTACCTGATAAATTTCTTTCTTTCTTGACACGATGAGTCCACGGCCCGCCCTGTGCTTTAGACAGGGTGTTAGTATAAACTTCAGACACCTCTGCACCTTGTTACTTCCTTTACTTCGGTCGAATGACTGGGGTGGGAGGGAAGGGAGGTGATATTTAACAGCTTTGCTGTGGTGCTCTTTGCTGCCTCCTGCTGGGCAGGAGTGATATATTACTAATTAATAGTAATTAGATGATCCGTGGACTCATCGTGTCAAGAAAGAAAGAAATTTATCAGGTAAGCATAAATTTTGTTTTTTCAGAACTTCATACGTTTTGCTAAATGTTTGGCCGCAATTCCTTGAAATCCCTGAAATTGGAATCTAACTCTCATGTCTTCATCTGCCCATTTTCTTTTAAGAAAAATTCCCTTTCATTTTTGATTTTTATATATTCATTCCACGTAAATGTATTTGGTTTAAGCAAGTACATCCTATACATATTTTTAAGCTGGTTTGCTAATTGTGTATCTCTATATTTCACTTTCTTTTTAATTTTAATCATGTATTCTTTAATTTCTCCTCTTAATACAGCCTTCCCGGCTTCCCAAAAGATCTCTGTTTTTTGTTTATATTCGCTATTAAAATTGGAGTATACTCGCCATTTTATTCCTCATCCTACTTTACCATCAGCATCTCAGACAGCCAAATTATTTCTGAACACCGTTGTAAAATTACATAGACTTCCTTCTTCCATCACCAGTGACCGTGGGTCTCAATTATGTCATATTCTCCAAATCCAACAGCGTTGCTCTACAGCCTATCTTCCACAAACGAATGGACAATGCGAACGCACTAATCAGTGACTTGAGCAATATCTTTGCTGCTATTGTAATGCAGAATAGAACAATTGGAACACCCTTCTATCCACTGCCGAATTCACTTACAATAATACAGTGAACTCTTCCATCAACCATACTCCTTTCTTTGCTAATTATGCCTATCATCCCTCATATCATTTCTTGCCTGATCGTGACACTGCATACCCTTCCTTGAATGATCTGACAAATGCCATATCTCAGAACATGCAACTATTACAAAATAACATCAGGTCTGCTCAGAACAGACAGAAACTTTATGATTGTAGGCATCGTATCCCTCCTCCCTACGTCGTTGGTGACCTAGTATGGTTATCCACCAAGAATCTCAAATTATCTACACCTACTAAGAAGCTCAGTGCATGTTTTATCAGACCTTTCCCCATCTCCAGGATCATCAACACCAACTCTGTTACTCTTGAGCTCCCTTCATCTTATAGGATTCATCCTACTTTTCATTCTTCTCTGCTTAAACCGTACTATCCTGTACGTACTCAGTGCATGGCTTCCCATGGTGTTGCCCCTCAACCTTCTCTTGAAATCGATTATGAGGTGGATTAGATTTTAGACTCCATGCATCTAAGGGGTCAGTTGCCGTATTTGGTCCATTGGACTGGTTTTGGTTCGGAAGAGGATTCCTGGTAACCCTCTATGAACCTGTCAACACCCCTTTTCAACCGACCTAGACCCTGAACCTCGGAGTGGTTCCCTCTTGGGGGGGGGGGGGGAGTTCTGTAACACTCAATATCCTGCATTAGTACTGTGTCTTTAAATGAGTCTAATTGACTCCGTAGCAGCCCATAAATAGGAACATCATCTTAACTTCCTTGCTTGGTATTGTTTCGATTGGATCAGACTGAATTCCGGTTTCCAAGCTAGTGTCTGCTACGGCACTGTCCTAATCCTTTGTTGCTAAATATATTCTTACAGGAATCTTGTTCCAGTATTGTGTCTTTCTTCTCCAGCATGTCTTCATTGGAAATTACCTCAGCTTATTTGGCTCCGTTCCACACACACACGGCTGCGTGACGTCACCTCCGCCAACTCAGCTGCTTCATCCTGTCCCCCTGCAGCACTCATATCTCTCCGGTGCACGTGAATACATCACATTCATTTCTCCTCCCTCAGTTGTATGCCAATACTGTTCTTTACTCCCTTACTACTTTATACACTGATATCAGGTTCAATCCGGAGACTCTAGGTAACTACTGAGAAATATCAGTCTTTTCTCTTGTGTTCACTACCAGAGTCTAAGGATAGATCAATTGCTTATTTAGTGATACTTTGTAACCCTAGTATGGTAACATTGTATCCTTCTCTGTTCACATATCCATATACTAAGCTACACAACCTCATTAAGACAAAATGTATATTGTATCATTTAAACTTAGTTAACATTGTTGACTCTCGATTGTGAATTATGCAGGAACTGCAGTTGTGATTCTTCACGCAAAAACAGCCAACTGGAAATAATAGTATTTGAAAGATTTTTGATTATAAAAGTAATAGACTCCTTTAGAGGAGATCCAAGACAGGATTAAGGCTCTCAAACTAGCCAATTCCTTTATTTCTGATGCTACCATGTGGGTTATTAGACTCTGAGCCAAGATAACTGGCTTCACTGTCCTAGCTGCAGGGTGTTGTGGCTGAAATCTTGGTCAGCTGATGTTACCTCTAGGTCCAAGCTTCTGGCGCTTCCTTACAAGGGTAAGACCTAGTTTGGGCCTGTTTGGCGGATATTATTCCTGATATTACGGTGGAAAAAGGGTCTTTTCTACCACAAGACAAGAAGAATAGACCTTAAGGACGTCAAAATATTTTTCGTTCCTTAGGCTGTGGACAGTGAGGGGTAGTTATCAACGTGTCTACTTTACATGCCTTCGCCGGTTCAATACGCCCGCCTAAGCTCGCCTCACATCGCCGCCGCGGACCTGCAAAATTTCGCCTAAGTTATCAAAAAAAGCTGTCAAAAAGCCGCGCACCAAGTACGGGGCGATGAGCAGCGGACTGTGATAGTTATCACTCATCCGATCTCGCTGCTCTTCGGCTTTTCTACAGCTTTCTTGCTAGCCTGTCACTAAGCACCCACACTAAACTACACTGTTCTACCCCCTATACCGAAGCCCCCCGCAACTCAATAAAGTTATTTACCCCTAAACCGCCGCTCCTAGACCCCGCCGCAACTCTTATAAATGTATTAACCCCTAAACCGCCACTCCCGGACACCGCTGCAACCTACATTATACCTAGTAACCCCTATCCTGCCCCCCTATACCGCCGCCCTCTATAATAAAGTTATTAACCCCTATCCTGCCAATTCCAGACCTTGCCGCAACTAAATAAATAATTTAACCCCTAAACCGCCACTCCCGGACCCCGCCGCAACCTATATTAAACTTATTAACCCCTATCCTGCCCCCCCTACACCGTCGCCACCTATAATAAATGTATTAACCCCTATCCTGCCCCCCCTACACCGCTGCCACTGTAATAAAATTATTAACCCCTAAACCTAAGTCTAACACTAACCCTAACACCCCCCTAACTTAAATATTAATTAAATAAATCTAAATAATATTTCTATTATTAATTAAATTAATCCTATTTAAAGCTAAATACTTACCTTTAAAATACACCCTAATATAGCTACAATATAAATAATAATTTTATTGTAGCTATTTTAGGATTTATTTTTATTTTACAGGCAACTTTCAATTTATTTTAACTAGTTACAATAGCTATTAAATAGTTATTAACTATTTAATAGCTACCTAGCTAAAATAAAGAGAAATTAACCTGTAAAATAAAAACTAACCTAAGTTACAATTACACCTAACACTACACTATACTTAAATTAATTATTCCTATTTAAAACTAAATACCTGTAAAATAAACCCTAAGATAGCTGCAATATAATTAATAATTACATTGTAGCTATTTTAGGATTTATATTTATTTTACAGGTAACTTTGTATTTATTTTAGCTAGTTAGAAAAGTTATTAAATAGTTATTAACTCTTTAATAACTACCTAGCTAAAAGAAATACAAAATTACCTGTAAAATAAATCCTAACCTAAGTTACAATTAAACCTAACACTACACTATCATTAAATTAATAAAATAAATTAACTACAAATAACTACAATTAAATACAATTACATAAACTAACTAAAGTACAAAAAATAAAAAAAGCTAAGTTACAAAAAATAAAAAAAATAAGTTACAAACATTTAAAAAATATTACAACAATTTTAAGCTACTTACACCTAATCTAAGCCCCCTAATAAAATAACAAAGCCCCCCAAAATAAAAAAATGCCCTACCCTATTCTAAATTAAAAAAGTTCAAAGCTCTTTTACCTTACCCGCCCTTAAAAGGGCCTTTTGCGGGGCATGCCCCAAAGAAAACTGCTCTTTTGCCTGTAAAAGAAAAATACAACCCCCCCACATTAAAACCCACCACCCACATACCCCTAATCTAACCCAAACTCCCCTTAAAAAAACCTAACACTACCCCCCTGAAGATCATCCTACCTTGAGTTGTCTTCAGCCAGCCGACCCACTGAAGGAACCGAAGAGGAGATCCGGAGCGGCAGAAGTGATCCTCCAAGGGGCGCTGAAGAAGTCTTCCATCCAATGAAGTCATCATACAGGCGGCGCTGAAGAAGTCTTCCATCCGGGCGATGTCATCTTCCAAGCGGCGCTGAAGAAGTCTTCCATCCGGGCGATGTCATCTTCCAAGCGGCGCTGAAGAAGTCTTCCATCCAGGCGATGTCATCTTCCAAGTGGGGTCTTCAATCTTCTTCTTCAGGATCCATCTTCATTCTGCCGACGCGGAACATCCTTCTTCCCCAACGGACTACCGACGAATGAAGGCTCCTTTAAGAGACGTCATCCAAGATGGCGTCCCTTCAATTCCGATTGGCTGATAGGATTCTATCAGCCAATCGGTATTAAGGTAGGAAAAATCTGATTGGCTGATTGAATCAGCCAATCAGATTGAGCTCGCATTCTATTGGCTGATCGGAACAGCCAATAGAATGCGAGCTCAATCTGATTAGCTGATTGGATCAGCCAATCGAATTGAACTTCAATCTGATTGGCTGATTCAATCAGCCAATCAGATTTTTCCTACCTTAATTCCGATTGGCTGATAGAATCCTTCGGTAGTCCGTCGGGGAAGAAGGATGTTCCGCGTCGGCGGGATGAAGATGGATCCTGAAGAAGAAGATTGAAGACGCCGCTTGGAAGATGACATCGCCCGGATGGAAGACTTCTTCAGCGCCGCTTGGAAGATGACATCGCCCGGATGGGAGACTTCTTCAGCGCCGCCTGGATGATGACTTCATCGGATGGAAGACTTGGGTTAGATTAGGGGTATGTGGGTGGTGGGTTTTAATGTTGTGTGGGGGTTGTATTTTTCTTTTACAGGCAAAAGAGCAGTTTTCTTTGGGGCATGCCCCGCAAAAGGCCCTTTTAAGGGCTGGTAAGGTAAAAGAGCTTTGAACTTTTTTAATTTAGAATAGGGTAGGGCATTTTTTTATTTTGGGGGGCTTTGTTATTGTTATTTTATTAGGGGGCTTAGATTAGGTGTAAGTAGCTTAAAATTGTTGTAATATTTTTTAAATGTTTGTAACTTATTTTTTTTTATTTTTTGTAACTTAGCTTTTTTTATTTTTTGTGCTTTAGTTAGTTTATGTAATTGTATTTAATTGTAGTTATTTGTAGGTAATTTATTTAATTAATTTAATGATAGTGTAGCATTAGGTTTAATTGTAACTTAGGTTAGGATTTATTTTACAGGTAATTTTGTATTTCTTTTAGCTAGGTAGTTATTAAATAGTTAATAACTATTTAATAACTATTCTAACTAGCTAAAATAAATACAAAGTTGCCTGTAAAATAAATATAAATCCTAAAATAGCTACAATGTAATTATTAATTATATTGTAGCTATCTTAGGGTTTATTTTACAGGTAAGTATTTAGTTTAAATAGGAATAATTTATTTAAGTATAGTGTAGTGTTAGGTGTAATTGTAACTTAGGTTAGTTTTTATTTTACAGGTTCATTTCTCTTTATTTTAGCTAGGTAGCTATTAAATAGTTAATAACTATTTAATAGCTATTGTACCTAGTTAAAATAAATTGAAAGTTGCCTGTAAAATAAAAATAAATCCTAAAATAGCTACAATATAATTATTATTTAACTATTTAATAACTATTCTAACTAGCTAAAATAAATACAAAGTTGCCTGTAAAATAAATATAAATCCTAAAATAGCTACAATGTAATTATTAATTATATTGTAGCTATCTTAGGGTTTATTTTACAGGTAAGTATTTAGTTTAAATAGGAATAATTTATTTAAGTATAGTGTAGTGTTAGGTGTAATTGTAACTTAGGTTAGTTTTTATTTTACAGGTTCATTTCTCTTTATTTTAGCTAGGTAGCTATTAAATAGTTAATAACTATTTAATAGCTATTGTACCTAGTTAAAATAAATTGAAAGTTGCCTGTAAAATAAAAATAAATCCTAAAATAGCTACAATATAATTATTATTTATATTGTAGCTATATTAGGGTTTATTTTAAAGGTAAGTATTTAGTTTTAAATAGGATTAATTTAGTTAATAATAGAAATATTATTTAGATTTATTTAATTAATATTTAAGTTAGGGGGTGTTAGGGTTAGTGTTAGACTTAAGTTTAGGGGTTAATAATGTTATTACAGTGGCGGCAGTGTAGGGGGGCAGGATAGGGGTTAATAAATTTATTATAGGTGGCGAAGGTGTAGGGGGGGCAAGATAGGGGTTAATAAATTTAATATAGGTTGCGGCGGGGTCAGGGAGCGGCGGTTTAGGGGTTAAACTATTTATTTAGTTGCGGCGAGGTCCGGGATCGGCAGGATAGGGGTTAATAACTTTATTATAGAGGGCGGCAGTATGGGGGGGCAGGATAGGGGTTAATAGGTATAATGAAGGTGGCGGCGGGGTCCGGGAGCAGCGGTTTAGGGGTTAATACATATATTATAGTTGTGGCGGGGTCAGGGAGCGGCGGTTTAGGGGTTAACATGTTTATTATAGCTTGCGGTGGGCTCCGGGAGCGGCGGTTTAGGGGTTAATAAGTTTATTATAGTGGCGGTGGGCTCCGGGAGCGGCGGTTTAGGGGGTAATACAGTTATTTAGTTGCGGCGGTGTAGGGGGGACAGATTAGGGGTGTTTAGACTCGGGGTATATGTTAGGGTGTTAGGTGCAGACATCTTCCATAGGAATCAATGGGATATCGGGCAGCAGCGAACAAAAACTTTCGCTATGGTCAGACTCCCATTGATTCCTATGGGATCCGCCCCCTCCAGGGCGGCGGATTGAAAACCAGGTACGCTGGGCCGGAAAAGTGCCGAGCATACCTGCTAGTTTTTTGATAACTAGCAAAAGTAGTCAGATTGTGCCGCACTTGTGTGCGGAACATCTGGAGTGACGTAAGAATCGATCTGTGTCGGACTGAGTCCGGCGGATCGAAGCTTACGTCACAAAATTCTACTTTTGCCGGTCTCTAGCCTTTGATAACTAAGGCGAATCAGCCTCGCCACAAATTTGCTGCGGAATTCCAGCGTATTTGAGGTTGACAGCTTGATAACTACCCCCCATAGATTTATGGTTACTAAATAGAATTCAAGACTTTTCCTCCTAGGGGCAGTTTCCTCCTCTCAATATTATCTGCAGTACAGATAAAAGAGAGGCATTCTTGAAATGTGTTCAGGATCTTTTCTCCCTGGGAGTGATTGTTCCAGTTCCAGTAAAGGAAAAGGGAACTTTCCTACCCATTTTAGACCTAAAGTGTCTCAACAAGTCTCTCAGAGTACCGTCCTTCAAAATGGGAACCATTTGTTCTATTTCTTCTTTGGTCCACGAGGGTCAGTTCATGACGACCATAGCCCTGAAGGATGCGTATCCTCATGTTTCTATACACAGGGTTCTTCACAAGTTCCTGAGATTCAACTTTTCTAGACAAACACTTTTAGTTTGTGACTCTTCTATTGAACCTTGCCACATCTCACAGAATTTTCTAAGGTTCTGGGGGCTCTCTTAGAAGTGCTCAGGTGCTCTACCTAGATGACATATTGGTTCAGGCGCCATCTTTTCAACTAGCAATCTCTCGTACAGAGATCTTGTTGTTTTTCTTCGTTCTCACGGATGGAAAACTAAATCTGGAAAAGAGTTCCCTTGTTCCATCTACAAGGGTAGTTTTCTTAGGAACCATAATGGATTCCCTATCTATCAAAATATTTATGACAGAGGTCAGAAAATCCAAGATTCTTTCCTCTTGCCTCTCTCTGCAGTCTACTGTTCGGCCAAAGAGTGGCTCATTGTATGGAGGTAATTGGTCTGATGGTCGCTTCCATAGACATCATTCCCTTTGCTCGATTCCTTTTGAGAGCTCTGCAGTTATGCATGCTCGGACAGTGGAACAGAGACCATTTGGATCTGTCTCAGAGGATAGATCTAGAACAGTCGACAAGAGATTCTCTCCCGTGGTGGTTTTCTCAGGATCATCTGTCTCAGGGCACATTCTTCCGGAGATGTTCCTGGGTACTTGTGAACAAGGATGCCAGTCTGCTGGGCTGGAGAGCAGTCTGGGACTCGTTGAAGGTGTAGGGACTATGGACCTGCTCTCCCCATTAACATATTTGAGTTGAGAGCCATTTACTATGCTCTGATGGCTTGGCCTCAGTTGTCCTTATCCCGGTTTATCAGGTTCCAGCCAGACAATATCGCCTTCTGTGACTTACATCAACCACCAGGGAGGAACTTGGAGTTCCTTAGCCATGAAGGAGATGGCTTGGATTGTTCAGTGGGCGGAAGCTCACAATTACTGTCTATCTACCATCCACATTCCAGGAGTGGACAACTAGGACTTCCTGAGCAGACAGACATTTCATCCCGGGAAGTGGGCTCTCCATCTGGAGTTGTTCTCCAGGTTAACCCTCAAATGGGGGGTGCTGGAGTTGGATCTGATGGCATCTCGGCAGAACGCCAAGCTTCCAAGGTATGGTTCAAGGTCAAGTGATCCGCAGGCTGACCTGATAGTTGCTTTGGCAGTTTCTTAGGATTTCAGTCTAGCATATCTGTTTCCTCCGTTTGCACTCCTTCCATGAGTCATTGCTCATATCCAACAGGAGTGATCATTGGTGATTCTAATGGTTTCTGCATGGCCTCGCAGGATCTGGTATGCAGACCTAGTGAAGATGTCATCTCTTCCACCATGGAGGTTGCCTTTGAGGAAAGACCTTTTAACACAGGGTCCATTTCTGTATCCAAATCTCATTTCTCTGAAGCTGACTGCTTGGAGATTGAACGCTAAATTCTGTGTAAGCGTGGTTTTTCTTTTTCGGTCATTGAGACCATGATCCAGGCTTGCGAGTCTGTTTCTAGAAAGATTTTCCAATAAGGTATGGTGTAAATACCTTTATTGGTGTGAATCCAAGGGCTACTCTTGGAGTAGGGTCCAGATTTTTAGGATTTTGTCTTTTCTCCAGGAAGGTCTGGAGAAGGGATTGTCAGTCAGTTCTCTGAAGGGTCAGATTTCTGCATAATTTATTTTGTTACACAAGCGTCTGTCTGATGTGCCAGATGTTCTATCTTTTTGTCAGGTCCTGATCAGGATCAGGCCTGTGTTTAAGTCTGTTGCTCCTCCTTGGCGACTTAACCTTGTTCTTAATGTTTTGCAGCAGGCTCTGTTTGAGCCATTGCATTCCATAGATAATTATCTTGGAAGGTTTTGTTTCTTCTAGCTATCTCTTCTGCTCTGAGAGTCTCGAAACTCTCGGCTTTGCAGTGTGATTGCCTTACCTTATTTTTCATGCTGATAAGGTGGTTCTTTGTTCTAAGTTGGGTTTTCTTCTGAAAGTGGTTTCAGATAGAGATATTATTAAGGAAATTGTTGTTCCTTCTCTATTTCCTAATCCTTTTTCTCATAAGGAACGTTTGTTGCACAACTTGGATGTTGTGCGTGCTCTAAAATTCTACCTACAGGCGACTAAGGATTTTCACAAGTCCTCTGCCCTGTTTGTTTGTTTGTTTTTCTGGAAACCTAAAGGCAGAAAGCTACTGCTACTTTTCTTTCTCTCGGGTTGAGAAGTATTATTTGTTTTGCCTATGAGACTGCTACTCAGCAGCCTCCTGAGAGAATTACAGCTCATTCCACAAGGGCTGTCTCATCTTCTTGGGCTTTTATAAATGAAGCTTCTGTGGAACAGATTTGCAAGGCTGCAACTTTGTCCTCCGCATATTTTTTTCAAATTGTACAAACTTGATACTTTTGGCCTCGGGGGAAAGGTTCTTCAAGCGGTGGTGCCTTCTGTTTAGGTCTGCCTGTCTTGTTCTCCCTCCCTAGTCATCTATGTCCTCTAGCTTGGGCATTGTTTCCCACTAGTAATTGATGACGTTGTGGACTCTCCATATCTTAGGAAAGAAACCAAAATGTATGCTTACCTGATAAATGTATTTCTTTCCGGATATAGAGAGTCCATGACCCCACCCTTATATTTAAGACGGTTCTTTTTGACTAAATCTCAGGCACCTCTACACCTTTGTGTTATTCCTTTTTTCCATTTCCCTTCGGTCGAATGACTGGGGATTATGGGTAGGGGAGTGACACTAAACAGTTTGCTGTGGTGCTGGCCAGGAGTGATATTCCCACTAGTAATTGATGACGTTGTGGACTCTCCATATCCGGAAAGAAAGAAATTTATCAGGTAAGCATACATTTTGTTTTTGCCTTCTAATCTCTACCTCCACCATTTCATTATTTTTTTTTCTAAATAATGTCTTAAGTAGTTTTGTTTTTTTCAGCCAATGCTGGTCACTTGGCACGGACGCTAATTAGCTGTTAATAGAGGCCTTTTAAACACAATCAATGTTTGGAGTCTAATGGCCTATGAGACTATGTTTTTATTAGCATATAATTTTGAAAATCGAATGAATGTTGTTTTTGTCTCAGGGTCTTGTTAAAGAAGACAAAAGTTTGTTTAGAGGCCACAGAAAAGGATATTTTTTTTTTTTTTAATTCTTTTAATATTTGGTTTGTACTTTGTTTTAATGTTATGATAATAAAATCAGTATCATGTAAAAATAAAAAAGGAAGCTGATGCAGGGAAAAACTATTTATAAACCACAATATAAGATCACGGCGAAATGTGGGAAAGACAGGAAGTTTCCTTCGCCTCCCTGGGAGATTTCTTACATTATGTGATGTCACCAGGGTATTTTTAGACTTTAAAAAAAATTCCCAAGGATGAGTATATGTTTGTGTGGTGCTGCCATAGTTTAAAGTGATAATGTACTATAAAATGTTTCCCCTTTAATTTGTTCCCAATGATCCATTTTACCTGCTGGAGTGTATTACATTTTTTACAAATAATTATATTGTCATTTGAAATAGCTGATTTTTCCTGCTAAAACCACCACCTATGCTGCAAATGTAAAAAAGAATCAAGCAAGAGCAGGCAAGCAGGGGTGGGAAAGACCAGTACTTATTGCTCGCTCTGGGGCCCCGATATTCAAAGGTTCGACAGACCAATGAGAAACTGGCTTGCTGGCCCGCAGTCCAACACCCTGTAAACACCCCCTAAGCTGCCACAACCCCACAACGCATACTAGCTCTACCCTACTTAACAGCTAACTACCCCCCCCCCGAGACCTCTAAACTAACACCCCCTGAGATACACAAAATAACAAACACTAAAATTACAAAACAATAAAAAAGCACATTACAAAAAAAACAGCTTTACCAAAAATAAAAACCCTCAGTTATGCCTATTCTAAAACTAAAGTCCCCTTGAAAAAAGGCCACCCCAAAAACAAACCTTATACTAACACTAAAACCTACCCTAACAATTACCCTGAAAAGGGCATTGCTGTAAAGTGATTCAACTCTTTTACTTGGCAAATAGATCCCTATTCTAAAACCAAAGTAACCCCCCAAAAATACTAGCTTAAAAAAACTAAAAATTGCCCTGATAAGGGCATTTGGTAGGCATTTAGGGTTGCCACCTCGGCCACTTAAGATCACATGAATAGTTCTGATGAACAACACAATACATGTTCCTCTCTGCTTACCCTGCAGCATGTGTAAATTATAAGTGTCCAGGAAAACATGGCCGAGGTGGCAACCCTATAGGTATTGCCCTAAAGCACTAGTTTTCGAACCTGTCCTCAGGACTCCCTAACAGGCCACATTTTGAGGATATATGAGCTAGAGCACAGGTGAAATAATCAGCTGATTAGTAACCATGGTTATTATATCTGCTCTCACCCAAGGTAATCCTGAAAACCTGGCCTGTTAGGAAGGCCTGAGGACAGGTTTGAAAACCAGTGCCCTAAAGTGATTATAGCTCTTTTGCCCTAAAAGAAAAGAAAAAAAACTTTTTAAATAAAAAAAATCCTTACCTAAATAAACCCAACCTATTTGCTGCCATCTTGCACCTATCTAGGTATGCTTGTCAACAAAGAATACCTTCAAAGCAAAGCAGATTTGATAATAGAAGTAATTGGAAACTTTTTGTTTAATGATATGCTCTGTCTGAATCAACAGTTTTGGGTTGCATGACCCTTTGTGTTCTTTCACATTTATGAAAAGGGAACTGTCATTAAAGGGACATTAAATACATTTTATAAGCATAGAATTAAGGTTATTCCCCACCTCCTGCTAGTCACCAATTTAAATTTAGCTTTCATTGCACTTCAGGGCTGAGTTTGCACATATGCAGCAACTCTCCTTCAGATACCTGCAGTATAACCTACGTTTCAAAATGGCGGCACCCATAATTAAAGGAAGGCGCATGAAATGTATTTAGTGCTTAAGGTCCCTTTAAGTGACACAAGCCAGAAAATTACTCTCACTGGCTAACTGTGGACTAAAACCCAGACACCATTCAGTATACATTTGAATGGATATTTCAAATGGTACATTTAACATTAGCTTAATCAGATCTTACTATAATAAATGAAAATCTACACTTAAATCAATGAGCAGTAACAATGTTCAGATGACCCTCTGGTGAACTCCGCAGCTACATACCAGTAGCTTGTTGTCACTTCATGCATGTTTCATCGGTTGGTTGGTTACTTATTACCTTAAAGGGACACACATTTTTTGATTGACATAGATCATACAATTTTAAACAACTTCCCAATTTATATCTATTATATAATTTGCTTCATTCTCTTGGTATCCTTTGTTGAGGAAGCATCTATTCACTACTGGGAGATAGCATGAAGTCAATAACGAGTCACATATGTGCAGCCAACAATCAACAGCTTCTGAGGCTACCTAGGTATACTCTTCAACAAAGGATATAAAGAGAATTAAACAATTACATAATAGAAATACATTCAAAAGTTATATAAAATGGCATGCTCTAGCTGCATCATGAAAGAAAAAAATTGTTTTATGCCCCTTTTAAAAGGTAAAGAAAAACTTTCAGATTAAAAAGTAATACATTCAAAAAGGAAGTAGTGACAGGGCAATAGAAGTTATAGGAAGAGAGCCAGCACCACTTAATACCACTTTTGAATCATTATGCTTAACTAAAGGTAGAATAAAAGGGGCAATTTTTATTTTGTACCCAGTGCTTAATATCCCTCATAGAGAACTAAAAAGTCCTCATGTACTTAGGTGGGAAGAGGAGGTTGGACGTGGTCATTTAACTTGTACAACAATGTTATGACAGGGATCATCCTTTCCATATAATGCTATCTTAAAGGAAACATTTTTTAAAAGTAGCTTTACGCTGGTACTTGTGTCCCACAAGACTATGTACGGCAAGAGGAGCTGAATCTGCTACATGCTTTTTGGAGAAGTGGGAACATATCTTGATATGTGGTGGCACTGTAATAAAATGAATGGCATATTGGTTCACATATCAAAAACTCTCAAAGGGACACTAAACCCACATTTTTTTTCTTTCATGATTCAGATAGAGCAGGCAATTTTAAGCAACTTTCTAATTTTCACCTATTATCAATTTTTCTTTGTTCTGTTGGTATCTTTATTTGAAAAGCAAGAATGTAAGCTTAAAAGCCGTCACATTTTTGGTTCAGCACCCTGGGTAGCGCTTGCTGGTTGGTGGCTACATTTAGCCACAAATCAGCAAGTGCTACTCAGATGCCGAACCAAAAATGGGCCAGCTCCTAAGCATTCCTGCTTTTTAAATAAAGATACAAATAAAATTTAATAATAGGAGTAAATTAAAAAGTTGCTTAAAATTGCATGCTCTATCTGAATCATGAAAGAAACAATTTGTGTTTCATATTCCTTTAAGCACTGTATTTGAGAGGGAAATACATCTAGAACCGGAACATGAATAGCTTCACTTCCCTTTACAGGGTATCTCTAGAAGATATACAAAATGAATAGCTATAATATGTACAGCCACTAGAGTTTGTATTGCACACTACTGGAAAACGGAAATACCCCACTTCTCAATAATGTCTTTAGCGACAGATTCTTTACAATCTAAAGAGCCATTTATATCTCAATGGGAACCGTGGATAATGTTCTCGGAGGCTAGAAGAGGAGATGGATTTGAAAGGGTCAGGCCATAATGGGTAGATAATATGACTGTTAATAATCATATGTATGGTGCATTATACGTGTGTTCATACTCTATGCAACGTGATTATCTTGTTATACACAGTTTTATTTATTTTTCTTCTTTATTAATTTTCTTGTACTTGGACAAATGTAAAATGTTTAAGTTCTTAAATCTAATAAAAAAAAGATTTCAACAAAAAAAAAGTAAATAGTGACAAATTTTTAAAAAAATGCATACACCACGCAACATAGCATCATGTCAGATCTCTGTATCTGTGCAGCAAGCGTAATAGTATTATAATTATTATTATTTAAAGGGATAGAATTCTGCGTTGTCCAGCTAGAAATTCTTAGATCAGAAGAAAACTAAATTAAAAAGCATATGATAAAAATAGACAAATACCCCACTATTGTTGCTATTAATAGAAACTAAGGCCTAGATTACACACTGCGTCTCTATTACAAGCAATTACAACTCTCAAGTTGAATGAATGATTCTGGTTTATATTTTTCAGTGTAAAGGCTTTAGAAGTGTTTAAGTTGCTCTTTTGTGTCCCTTAAACCTTTTAGTGCTAAGCACTTTCCCACCTGGGTGCTAAGATTTTTTAATGTTTTTTTTTTTTGTTTTTTGTTTTAACTTTTTTAACATTTTTTTTTATTATTTTTACAGACCCCCAAGACTTACACTGTTGGAAAGGTTAGGCGGTTAACTTTCCAATGGTGGGTCTTGGGGGTCTGTAGCTGCTTAGATGCCTGAGATACAGGCTTCTAAGCAGCATGCCCCCTGCTCCTATACTTAACATTGTTAAGTATAAATAAAGTTGCACAGTGACGTCATCACGTTATTGCGCGTGACGTCACCACGCAAAACGGGAAGCCCCGGCGATGCCTGTTACTCTACAGGCATGATCGCCGGGGTAGGAGCGGGTGGGAGTCCCCAGATCTCCCTCAAGGTGGGAGAGTGCTAGTGACGGCTCATTAGCACCGTCATTAGCACCAGAGTGGAAACTCTGTGATGGCTCAGAGCCGTCATTAGCACTCAAAAGGTTAAAGGGACACTGAACCTAATTTTCTTTCGTGATTCAGATAGAGCATGCAATTTTAAGCAACTTTCTAATTTACTCCTATCATCAATTTTTCTTCATTCTCTTGCTATCTTTATTTGAAAAAGAAGGCAGCACTTTTTTATTGGTGGATGAATTTATCCACCAATCAGCAAGAACAACCCAGGTTGTTTACCAAAAATGGGCCGGCATCTAAACTTACATTCTTGCATTTCAAATAAAGATACCAAGAGAATGAATAAAATTTGATAATAGGAGTAAATTGGAAAGTTGCTAAAAATGTCATGCTCTATCTGAATCACAAAATATTTTTTTTGGGTTCAGTGTCCCTTTAACAGTGTATGTGACAAATTACTATATACAATGATGTTTAATGGTGTATATAAAAGGGAATTCTTTTAAAGGACGTGCTTGAAAGGAAATTCTTGTCATAAACAAGAAGGTATGCAGCACTGAGTCTTCAGGCAGGAATGGCAAGGCTAACACAGTAATGGCATTCAATAATGCTAAAAAGAACATAAAGTTGAAATATTTGTGGATACTTTCTCCCTGGCTGCACTATCACATGTCTCTACTTGCTCTGGGTGCAGGCATGTTTTCAATATGAGGTCTGTTAATAATTTACAGGAGAGACACTTTGTCTGGGATTTATGTTCCTTGTGCTCCTTGTGCAAAAAATAATTAAGAGTAAGGCAGCAATATGTCATAGTAAGCATACTGCTGAAATTGAACCCTTAAAGTTATATTAATGTCATGTTTTTTGCTTACATACTGTATTTTTTGCTTACATACTGTATGTTTTTTGCATATATATATATATATATATATATATAAAGTATGGACCAACAGTAATCTTATTGTTAGTGGTAAGAGGATACCACAAACATTAATGATAGAATAATGCTATTCAACATAGAACATATTCAAGGTTAAGGAAAATTCATAACTAACCCTTCAGAAAAACACATAAAAATACATAACCATGATAGCAATCACCAGAAGGACCGATCTGCAACCTATGCTCCTAGTTATGTATGTGCACATGCTTATTTCAGTTAAAGGGATGTTGAACTAAAATGCTTATGCATTTAAAATAAGAAAACAGGCAAAATATTAAACTGAGTCAACTGCCTGAAGAACATTTCTACCAAAGGCTACTTCAGAAGAAGCAAAAACATCAAATGGTAGAATTTAGTAAAAGTATGCAAAGAAGACCAAGTAGCTGCCTTGCAAATTTGTTCAACTGAAGCCTCATTCTTGAAAGCCTAAGCCCAAGAAGGGGCAACTGACCTAGTAGCTTGAGCAGCAATCTGCGGGGGTGGAGGCTGACATGCCTCTAAATAAGCCCTGTAAATCAAAAGTTTTAACCAAGAGGCTAATGAAACAGCAGAAGACTTCTGACCCTTCCGAGGACCAGAAAAAAGAACGAAAACCTAGAGGTTTGTCTAAAATCCTTAGTAGCATTAATGTAATATTTCAATGCCCGAGCAACATCCAAGTAATGCAAAGATCTCTCAGAAGCATTCTTAGGATTAGGACACAAAGAAGGAACAACAATCTCTCTGCTATTATTATCTGAAGAAACAACCTTAGGCAAAAAATAAGACTTCTGAAAAACAGCCTTATCCGGAAGAAAAATCAGATAAGGAGGTTGACAAGTAAAAGCAGATACTCATAAACACTTATGGCAGAAGAAATAGCCGAAAGAAATAACATTAAAGTAGTTTAATGTTCAATTTATGCACAGGTTCAAAAGGATGATAATGCAACACCCTTAAACCAGGTTAAGATTCTGTGGAAGAGAAATATGCTTGATAACAGGTTTAATATGAACCAGAGCCTAAACGAAACTATAAATATTAGGAAGATTAGCAATCTTTCTGTGGAACAAAACTGAAATAGCAGAAATCTGCCCCTTCAGAGAACTTGCAGATAGGCCCTTATCTAGACCATCCTTCAAAAACTGCAGAATCCTAGGGATGATTTATACACCATGAATTAAAGACCTTGCAGACCTTGAGTAAGCTGAAAAGACCAAGGAACTACTAGAGCATCCACTAACTCTACCTGAGGATCCATGGAACTCGCAAAGTACCTGGGAATTTTGTTGTTCAAATGAGATGCCATCAGTTTTATCCCTGGGAGACTCCACAGATCCACAATCTCACTGAACACATCATGGTGTAGAGACCATTCCCCAGGTTGTAGAGATTAATGATTCAGAAAGTCTGCCTCCCAGTTGTTCACTCTTGGAATATGAATTGCAGAGATTAGACAAAAATTAGCTTCTGCCCAGGAGAGAATCGATGAAACCTCCATCATTGCCAGGGAATTGAGGGTTCCCCCTGATGGTTGATGTAAGCTACTGCTGTGACATTATCTGACTGGATTCCCTTTTCAAAAGAGGCCAAACTTGAAGTTCCCTGAAAATTCACAGTTCTAGAACATTGATTGGTAAACTCTCCTCCTGAAGAACCCAAACTCCCTGTGATGTCAGAGACAGTCCAGGAAGGAAGAGCAAAATAAGCCCCCTGAATATTAAACTGATGATCCTGCCAACAAGTTAGAGACTGACTTGTACTGGGACCCAAAAATGTAATTTGACATAGCTGAGTATAATCCTTGCACCATTGACACAGCATACAAAGCTGAAGAGGCCCCATGTGAAATCGAGCAAATGGAATTCCATCTGAGGCTGCAATCATAAGACCTATAACTTCCATACACAGAGCCACTGAAGGAAATGAGAGAGACTGAAAGTTCAGACAAACTGATACCAATTTCAGCCTTCTCTTCTCTATTAGAGAAAGACTCATGAATAATAAATCTATTTGTAAACCCAAGAAAGTTACCTTTGTCTGAGGAACCAAATAACTCTTTTAAAAATTGATCCTCCAACCATGCTGTTGAAGAAACAACAAGAGTCAGTTGGTGTGAGATACTGCTAAAGATAAAGATGGAGCTTCAACCAAGATGTCGTCCAGGTATGGAAACACTGCAATACCCTGATCACACACAAAAGGGCACTCAGAGCCTTTGTGAATATTCTTGGAGTTGTAGCCAGACGAAATGGAAGAGCAACAAACTGAGAATGCCTGTCCAGAAAGACAAACCTCAGAAACTGGAAATTATCTCTGTGAATAGGGACATCAAGGTAAGCATCCTTTTAATCTATTGTGGACATAAACTGACCTTGCTGAACGGCAGAATAGTCAAGATAGTTTCCATTTTGAAAGTTGGAATCCTTACAAACCTGTTCAGAGCTTTTAGGTCTAGTACTGGTCTGAAAGTACATTCCTTCTTTGGAACAATGAAGAGATTTGAATAAAATCCCATCCCAATGTTCTTGCAAATGAACTGGAACAATCACTCCCATATCTTCCAGATCTGAGACAGACTGAAGAAAAGCTTGAGCTTTTACAGGATTCCTCTAAACACTGGACAGAAAAAAACACCTCTGGGAGGCCTTGTTCTGAATCCTATTCTATAGCCTGAGAAACAATATTCTGAACACAGGGATCTGGAACAGACTGAAACCAAGCCTCCTGAAAGAGGCTTAATCTGCCTCCTACCAGAAAATCTAGATTTGGGGCAGCACCTTCATGCAGTTTTGGTAGTAGGGATAGATTTCTTACCCTGTTTTGACTTGTTCCAGAAGGCATTAGCTCTCCAGACTAAACCAGAGGAACCTTGCTTTTAAACAGAGGAGTCAGCTTTCTGTTCCTTATTCTGATGAAAGGAACAAAAAAAGTTAGAAGCTTTGAATTTCCCTCTAGACTTTCTGTGTTGAGGAAGAAAAACCCCTTTACCTCCAGTGCCAGTAGAAATAATAGAATCTAAATCAGAAGCAAATAATGTCTTTCCCTGAAAGGAAAGAGACAATAGTCTAGATTTAGACACCATATCAACAGATCAGGATTTAAGCCACAGGACTCTCCAGGGAAGGACTGCCAAAGATAAGCTTTCACAATTTAAAGAATTGACACTCTGAAGGAAACCCAATAGATTTGCACTAACAGAGTCATCAGACTGTCAGCCGTAAAGGATCAGCCCAGGATTCAACCCAACTGCTAGCATGAAAAGTAAAACACACGCTAGCACACTGAGAAATATCCCGGACGTGACCCACTCAGGATTGATGAAAGCAAATGTCCCTTTAAGAAGATTAATTAACAAACTAAGTGAAATTCCTTTTAGCAGGTGATAAGAAAATGTCCCTTTAAGCAGGTTAGCAAACAAACAGAGAGGTATTCCTTTTAGCAGGTTTGGATAAAGCAAATGTCCCTTTAAGCAGGTTAGCAAACAAACAGAGAGGTATTCCTTTTAGCAGGTTTGGATAAAGCAAATGTCCCTTTAAGCAGGTTAGCAAACAAACAGAGAGGTATTCCTTTTAGCAGGTTTGGATAAAGCAAATGTCCCTTTAAGCAGGTTAGCAAACAAACATAGAGATATTCCTCTTAGCAGATTTGAATAAAGCAAATGTCCCTTTAAGCAGGTTAGCAAACAAACAGAGAGGTCTTCCTCTTAGCAGATTTGAATAAAGCAAATGTCCCTTTAAGCAAGTTAGCAAACAAACAGTGAGGTATTCCTTTTAGCAGATTTGAATAAAGCAAATGTCCCTTTAAGCAGGTTAGCAAACAAACAGTGAGGTATTCCTCTTAGCAGATTTGAATAAAGCAAATGTCCCTTTAAGCAGGTTAGCAAACAAACAGTGAGGTATTCCTTTTAGCAGATTTGATAAAGCAGATGTCCCCTTAAACAGGTTAGCAAACAAACAGAGTGGAATTCCTTTTAGCAGTTTAGCAAACATACAGAGAGGTATTCAGGCAAGGAAAGTCTGGCAGGGAAGGAAGAGACATCTGAACTTTACTCACACAGGTCCGGTCCGGCATGAAGAGAGAGAACAAACGGGCCCCGAGTAAGATCTCCCGCCGAGATTTGAAGGCAGGGAGACTCTGACATCAGGAGGAGTGCCAGATGCCGCGTCACGTTGCTAGGCAACGTGACGTGAGACAGAGGAGATACGTGAGCCGCGGCGACACGGCAATGAGCGGATCTGATACATGACAGCACCCCCCCTCAAGGACCCCTCCGGGGGACAGGACCAGGCCTAGCAGGATAAGTTTTATGAAAGGACCTAATCAAAGCAGGTTCCCAAGTCCGTTCCGTGACAGGATAACCCTTCCAATGGATGAGATAGTACAACTTTTTGCCACGAAATTTGGAATCCAAAATTCGTTCCACTTCAAACTCAGGCTGTCCCTGAATCAACAGAGGAGGAGGCTTGGGTAGAGACTTAGAATACTTATTAGATACCACAGGTTTCAGAAGAGAAACATGAAAAACAGGGTGAGCTTTGAGGGTTTTAGGAAGAGCAACTCGGTAAGCAGTCGAACAAACCTGACCCAATATTCGGAAAGGACCCACATATCGTGGCCCCAATTTATTAGAAGGTTGTTTGAGATGAAGATGACGTGTAGAAATCCAAACCTTGTCTCCAGGACGAAAATTAGGAGCCTTCTTCCGTCGGCGATCTGCAAAAAACTTGTATCGATTAGAGGCTTTGGAAAGAAGAAGACGTATCCTACGTCAATGTCGAGTTAATCTCCGAGCAGTTTGATCAGAAGCAGGATTTTCAGAAGAGGAAGTATGCAGAGGAAATGTTCTGGGTTGAAATTAGAATCCAATCCATCCAATCCATCCAATTAGAATGATGATGGTCCACATAATGTCTAAGGTAAGTCTCCAGACACTGGTTTACTCTCTCGGTTTGGCCATTAGACTGTGGATGATGTGAAGTTGATAAAGAGACTGTAGTGCCAAAATATTTGCAGAGCCATCTCCAGAACCGAGAAACAAATTGTACCCCTCTATCGGAGACAATGTCCATAGGAAAACCATGTAGTCTCACGATATGTAAAAGAAAAAGCTCAGAAAGTCTCTTGGCAGATGGAAGACCAGGCAAAGGAATGAAATGAGCAGACTTCGTAAACCTGTCAACCACCACTAAAATAGTGTTGTTTCCGGCAGAAAGAGGAAGGTCTGTAATAAAATCCATAGATGAATGGGTCCAAGGCTGGTGAGGAATGGGTAAAGGTTGAAGCAAACCAGAAGGGAGTTGACGAGGAGTTTTATTTGTAGCACATTGTGTGCAAACTGAAACATAATCTTTAACATCTTGAGTGAGAGTAGGCCACCAGACATACTGTTTGAGATTCCGAGTCGTGTTACTGACGCCAGGATGTCCAGAGAGAGGACTATCATGAGCCCAATGTAGAATCTTTGGACGGAGACGTTCAGGAACAAATAATAAACCGTCAGGAGGTTTGAAGGATGAAGGAAAATCCTTTTAAGCAGACTGTAAGTCCTGTAAACAAGAGGTTGATAATTGAGCTATGACTTCTTGTGGTTGAAGAATGGTACCAGATTCTGGAGTAGAGGTAGATTGAAACTGTCTGGATAAGGCATCCGCTTTTTTATTCTTAGAACCAGGTATATAGGAAAGATTGTAATTAAAACGTGAGAAGAATAAAGACCAACGAGCTTGCCTGGAATTCAATCGTTTGGCAGTTTGGAGATAAAGAAGATTTTTATGATCCGTGAGTATGGAAAATGGAAAGGTAGTACCCTCCAGCCAATGCCTCCATTCGTCCAGAGCCATCTTGATGGCTAATAACTCTTTATTGCCAACGTCATAGTTTAATTCAGAAGAAGTAAATTTCTTGGAAAAGAAACCTACAGGATGAATCTTTCCCGTGTCAGGTATTCGTTGGGAAAGAACAGCCCCAGCAGCAACAGAAGAAGCATCCACTTCTAGGATAAATTGAAAATCCGGATTTGGGTGACGGAGTATGGGTGCAGAAGAAAAGGCCTCTTTGAGGGACTCAAAGGCCTTAATAGCCTCTGGGGACCATTCTTTACAATCTTGCCCCTTTCTTGTGAGTGACGTAAGGGGAGTAGTAATAGTAGAAAATCCTTTGATAAATTTCCTGTAATAACTGGCGAAGCCAAGAAACCGTTGTAGGGCCTTAAGAGAATCAGGTCTAGGCCAGTCCAAAATGGAAGAAAGTTTATTTGGATCCATTTCAAATCCGGATTCAGATATTACATAACCCAAGAAAGGTATGGATTTTTGATGAAATGAACATTTCTCCAATTTGGCGAATAGATGATTGTCTCGTAACCGTTGCAAAACCTTCCTGACGTGGTGTACGTGATCTTGATAATTGTGGGAAAAAATTAGAATATCGTCAAGGTAAATAATGACGAAGGAGTTCAAAAAATCCCGAAAGATCTCATTCACGAAATGTTGAAAAACAGCAGGGGCATTACACAGCCCAAAGGGCATGACCAGATATTCATAATGCCCAAATCGAGTGTTAAAGGCTGTCTTCCATTCGTCACCCTTGCGCATGCGGATAAGGTTATAAGCACCACGAAGATCCAGTTTGGTAAATATTGTAGCTCCTTGAAGATAAGTAAACAGTTCAGGAATAAGAGGTAGGGGGTAACTATTCTTGACTGTGATTTGATTCAAACCCCGGTAATCAATACAAGGTCGCAGACCTCCATCCTTTTTTCCCACAAAAAAGAATCCTGCCCCTAGAGGAGAAGAGGAAGGTCGAATAAAACCTCTAGCCAAACTATCTTGGATATATTCCTCTAAGGCTACATTCTCAGGCCTTGAGAGCGGATACGTCTTGCCACGAGGGTAGGTAGCCCCAGGAAGTAGATCAATGGGGCAATCAAAAGGACGGTGTGGGGGAAGACGTTATGCTTCTTTCTTGGAAAAAACATCAACAAAATCTTGATAAGGTGTGGGTAACGACCCAGAGGTGTCAGTAGTGAGAGCAATAGTGAGAGGCCCTTTAGTGGGTATTTGAAGACAACTATTTTGACATGCAGATCCCCAGGAAGTGAGTTCGCCTTGAGTCCAAGAGAAGACAGGGTTATGTAACTGGAGCCAGGGAAGACCCAAAATTATGGGAAATTGAGGAGTCGAGATTATGTCAAAACATATTGTCTCCGAATGAAGAATTCCTACAGAAAAGAGAATGGGTCTAGTAGCAAACTGGATAAGTCCGGGACCCAAAGGATCTCCACTAACAGTAGAAACAGGAATAGAATACTCCTTTTTGCTTAAGGGAATAGAGTGAGTAGTTACAAATGTGGAATCGATGAAGACTCCTCCAGCACCTGAGTCAATAAGGGCTTGAGTATGAATCTTGTCTCCTCCAATTTGAAGAGTAACCTGAACAAAAAGTTTATTATTGAGGGAATGAAATCCTATTTGGCTTAACTCAGCTCTCTGGACAGAAGTTAAGCCCTGGCTTTTAGCGGTCTGGTAGGACAATCCTTCAATAAATGTCCTTTAAGGCCACAGTATAAACACAGTCCAGGAGAGCGTCTCCTCAGACGTTCAGTTTCAGTTAATCTAATGGTGCCTATTTCCATTGGTTCAGCCTGGTCGGAAGGTGGAGAAGCGGGAGTTACAGGGTTAGAGAGGCGAGGTACCAGACGAAAAGGTCGATTAGAAGATTTCTGACTTCTTTCTCTTTCCTGTTGGCGTTCGCGGTATCTGGAATCGAGGCAAATACAAAGATTTATCAGAGCTTCTAGAGATTCTGGAAGTTCACGATAGACCAACTCATCTTTGAGACGTTCAGAGAGTCCTTTACGAAAGGCTGCTCTAAGAGCTCCCTGATTCCAAGTAGTCTCAGAAGCTAGAGTGAGAAATTCAATGGCATATTGAGATACAGATTGACCACCTTGTCGTAAGTCTAGGAGAGAAGCTTCAGCAGCGGCAGACCTCCCCGGTTTATCGAAGACATTTGAAAAGACAGATAGGAATGTATCCACATCCTGGAGTATTGGATCATTCTTTTCAAGCAAAGGTGATACCCAGGCTAAGGCTCTACCTTTCATTAAGGATATAAGGAAAGTGATTCTAGAGGAGGGAGTTGCAAAGAGAACAGGACTATTCCGAAAATGAAGGCGACACTGATTCAGAAAACCCCTACAATCCTCAGGATTCCCATCATATTTGTCTGGAAGGGGTATCCTGGGACTGAGCTGACCTTGTGACTGATTGGTAGGATTCGTAGGAGGAGAGGGCTCCAAAGGAATAGGATTAGGAGGTATAGGAGCAGCCATATTCTGAAGTAAAGTAGTTATCTGATCCAACTTTGCGTCCAAAGATTGCAAGTGGGTAGCATGAGATCCCAATAACTGTCCCTGGTGGGTCACGGCCATGGATAATTCAGTGGGGTCCATCTTTGGCCCGTTTGTAATGTCAGCCGTAAAGGATCAGCCCAGGATTCAACCCAACTGCTAGCGTGAAAAGTAAAACACACGCTAGCACACTGAGAAATATCCAGGACATGACCCACTCAGGATTGATGAAAGCAAATGTCCCTTTAAGAAGATTAATTAACAAACTAAGTGAAATTCCTTTTAGCAGGTGATAAGAAAATGTCCCTTTAAGCAGGTTAGCAAACAAACAGAGATGTATTCCTTTTAGCAGGTTTGGATAAAGCAAATGTCCCTTTAAGCAGGTTAGCAAACAAACAGAGAGGTATTCCTTTTAGCAGGTTTGGATAAAGCAAATGTCCCTTTAAGCAGGTTAGCAAACAAACAGAGAGGTATTCCTTTTAGCAGGTTTGGATAAAGCAAATGTCCCTTTAAGCAGGTTAGCAAACAAACATAGAGATATTCCTCTTAGCAGATTTGAATAAAGCAAATGTCCCTTTAAGCAGGTTAGCAAACAAACAGAGAGGTCTTCCTCTTAGCAGATTTGAATAAAGCAAATGTCCCTTTAAGCAGTTTAGCAAACAAACAGTGAGGTATTCCTTTTAGCAGATTTGAATAAAGCAAATGTCCCTTTAAGCAGGTTAGCAAACAAACAGTGAGGTATTCCTCTTAGCAGATTTGAATAAAGCAAATGTCCCTTTAAGCAGGTTAGCAAACAAACAGTGAGGTATTCCTTTTAGCAGATTTGATAAAGCAGATCTCCCCTTAAACAGGTTAGCAAACAAACAGAGTGGAATTCCTTTTAGCAGTTTAGCAAACATACAGAGAGGTATTCAGGCAAGGAAAGTCTGGCAGGGAAGGAAGAGACATCTGAACTTTACTCACACAGGTCCGGTTCGGCATGAAGAGAGAGAACAAACGGGCCCCGAGTAAGATCTCCCGCCGAGATTTGAAGGCAGGGAGACTCTGACGTCAGGAGGAGTGCCAGATACTGCTCACTTTGCTAGGCAACGTGACGTGAGACAGAGGAGATCCGTGAGCCGCGGCGACACAGCAATGAGCGGATCTGATACATGACACAGACTACTGTTCTGAAAGACTACACAACCAGAAAGTAGAAGCAGCAGCTACATCAGTAATAGAAGTAGCTGGTCTGATAATATAACCTGCATGTAAAAAGGCCCTTCTATGAAAAGATTATAAGTTTCTATCTAAAGGGTCCTTAAAAGAAGTACTATCTTCCAAAGGAAGATAGTTAAGTAGTACGTTAAACCTTGGTAACTGTTTCCCATAAATCTAAATTAACAGCACGAAAAGGAGGAACATTTTTAAACCTAGCAGAAGGAGCAAAAGAATTACCGGGATTAGACCATTCCCTAGAGATCACGTCAGAGACAGCATCAGGCACACGGAAAACCTCAGGGAGATTAACAACAGTCTTAAAAACTGAATTTAAATGATTACAAGGCTTATCATCAGAAACTTTAGGATCTTTAACCCCTAATGTAATTAAGACCTCTTTTAAAAGAGAACGAATATGTTAAACTTTAAACAAAAAAGAGGAATTATAAGGTTCAACATCAGATGAGGAATCCTTATCACCAGATGAAACTTTACCATCTGAAGACAAAACAGTTTCCCTGGTCTTAGGGCACCTAGCACTTGTAGAAGGTAAAATCTGAACTGACCTTGTACGCTTGTTTAAACGTGGGAGAGCAGCCAACACTTAAAAAAAAAAAAAAAGGTTGCAGTTTCTGAAGATAATTTTTATTGAGGATATTATAAACACATCCAGCGTATGAAAAATTGCCAAAACTTAAACATTACACACATTGGAATATCATTCACAATAGTAGATAGAGTATTATCAAGTAAATACAGATTCAAAATATAATGGGCAAAAATAACAATATCCTAATTTTTATATGAGTATATACCACCTCTGAAAATAGTAGGCCACTCTTGGACCATGGTATAATATAAATACTCGTCGGAGGTAAGTAAATTGGGTCTATAGCCACTTTTGGGCTTGGTATAGTATGTAACATTAAATATATATCAACAATAATTATGAAATAAGTATCAACCATCATGAATAACATAACAGTCTCTTGTAAATAAATGTGGAGTACTCATCAACATATCCTCATTATCTAGAGAAAAACACTTAAACAAACATCTACGTACATTTAATATCGCAATATTGCTGGGAACATTAAGAGGAAATAATGATGATGGATGAATTAGGTGGTTATCATGTAAAAAGAAAATAAGTGTTTCTATAGGATTCATTTTCCTTTGCCTACGAAGTAGGCTCAATGGTGTCAGGGGGGGAGGATCAGAAGTGAAATCGAAGGGGGTGAGTCTTTAATGAAAAATAAAGAGATATAAGTTTAGGACCTGGTTGGTATGGGAATATATCACCATTGGATCCATATGATAAAAGGATTTATGCAGTATCTCCCCTCAGGGATTGTTGTCCCCACTGGACACAGACGGGTAAGGGATAGTGGATATGACCCGCTCTCACATGGAGAGCGGGAAAGGGTGAGGGGAGATATAGTCGGCGAGGAAATATTATGAGAGCTAATAGCCCTATAAACCATAAACCAGGGGACATTGTATTAGATAAAAACCTATGTACTAGTGTAAGTATATCAAACACATACTTGGACATGTCTCACGGGGCCAGAGAATAGTGTTTGAGGTAGACAAATAAATAATATAACTACTACCCTGTTCTAGGGGATGCAGTTTCCTGCGCTTACCAAGTAAGCCAAATGTGTGGGAGGGAGATTAGGCTTGTAAAGTAATATGAGTAGAGGCAATACAGTCCAGTAAGTTAAGGGCCAGAATATAACCTATTGAGAATGGTCCTTGTGCTATGGGTCTATATTAAACAGTAAGTGCTATACTCAGTTAAACCCCTCAATATACACAATTTGCCTTATGTCCAGATTAGTAATAGGTACAAACAAGGAAAAAATGGATCAAATAAAATATGAGTCATCATAATACACCTTATTAACCCTATATGACCAATAACAATAGGGTACAGGATCGTACCACATTATACCAAAAACATTTATATTTGTATAAGGAGATAATTATCATCTATCATTGTTCCCATAAAAAACTATAGTCTCAACTGGGGTTACAAATTGCTTCCAAGGGTTACAGGAGTACTAGTATAGATTAAAATGTAAAGGTGTCTTTTAGGGCAAGAAGAAATTGAGACAGTATAGGACTCCCTCCTCAAAATTATAGTTATGATCTAGGCTGTGCCATCTCGGCTGCTGACGGCACAGCAGGACAACCATTACTTATAGGAGACTCAGCCTAGCTGTGATAGCCCTCTCTAATACTCCAAGCGCGTATAAACATATTATCTATAGTGATATGCAAATAGGTGCATTATATTACGACATGTAGGATATGTGAGCTAATATACTCCCAATATCGACAGATAAGGCTTAAAGGGAGTAACAGAGGCATTATTAAAAAACAAACAATGTCCCATATCCTGGTTTAGGGGGAGGAGCCTTTCCAAATATCTCAAGCCGTCAATAATAATGAGCTAAGGATATTCATATTCCTTTTCTTTGAAAAATATATAACCCGACAAACATAATATTTCTAGCACAGGGAGTAATATATAAAGGAGTACAAACATGTAACATCAGGGGAGTATCTGCTGAGAAATAAGTTTAACTATTTATTTAACTTTATAACTGGTACCATAAATATTTCAGGTCACCATAAATGATATCATGACACTAGAACATCAATAAGTGGACCCTTAACCCAGTTGTGGACCATAGAATATTTCACAATAGGACATGTATGTGCAGAGGAACCTCATATAAGTAATATTTGGGAAGGTCTTTATAGCATTAGTCCCAAGATGCCGGTATTAGCCCACTCCACATCAACCTTAACAGATCACTAAAAGAAAAATCCAACTATACATATATGTTAAACAAACAACCATCTAGCGCATGTATGTAATTGTTCAGAAAACAAAGTCACAGAGCCATTGAACCTCAAATAGAGCCGGTTAAAGTGGTAACACAATATCTGATAAACAAACCCCAGAGCTAAAAAAGTAATCTGGTAAAAAACCTGGCTACATGAGCTCTATCTTAAATTACATGAAAAGTTCAGGTTTCGTGTATTGTCTCATATTGAGCTTTCTTGGTTGAGCGATTGTTGCAGCTCAGTCTGCGTCAAATTCTTCAAACGAAGCATGGGAAGAAGGTCTGTATGTTAGGGGCTGTTAACCTATCCCTCTTCGGCTGGTAATAAAAGCAGGAGGAATACTGAAAGAGGGAGAGCCCTTAAGGTGGGAATTAAGCCTTGCGATGATCCTAAGACAAACTCTCTCTTCCCCCATTAGGGCAAGTAGCGACGCGATCCTAGGAATAGCTGGGTCTAGGGCTATCTCGCTGCCGCAAGTCTTTCGGGATGTACATGAATCTATCTCTAGGATATAGGAGGAATGCTGTAGTGGGCCTCCCTATGATTCTAACTTCGCTTGCATAAAATCACCGCCATAGTGATCGGATGGCCGGGATTTTCTAGCATAAGTCCCCATGTTGGTATCTGGCATAATGAACTCCCTGGCCTCCTTTGCGTTGCCTAGTGATAGAACATGTGCCGGTCCGGATAATAAGGATAGCAGTTGCCTAGGCTCCAAGACATCTTCCCTGTCGCATGTCATAGTAAGAGTAGTTAGGGCAACTGAAGGGGCGGTATGAATATCGGGAGAATGGAAAGCGTCAACTACTGCATCCAATAGAGATAAAATGACCGCAGCCATGTCTTCGCACATGCGATAACTACGATATAGTTTTTATATGTAAGCCTCTATCAATTGGGTTTTTGAGTCTCAGATAATCATTGCTTATTAGTTGCTAGGTGTCATCCACCGTTATTATAGGCTTGTGTTTTTAGTATGCCGGTCATTTATCCTGCAGCTATGCTCCGTAACAGCAGAGGTAAAGCAGTGACATACCTTTCTCATGCCCCAAGCAACATGCTTGCGTCCCAATCAACAGAGCTGCCTACTTTTAGCAATCGATTGTTTTTTCTCAGCTCCGGTCTACTTGCCAATGTTTTATCAGCATCTAAGGAGCTCTTAGTATTTACACATTGGATTTCGGCAAGCCGCGTACCACACCACATGAGTCAAGATGGCGTCTGCATACTTTAGTGCTGTGTCTTCATAGCTTCTTTCTCCTTCTTTGCGGTTGATCTGAAGTGTGCAATTCACCCAATTTAATAGGGATGTGTCTCCCCAAATAGCCCCAAGCGGTGACACTGTTCACATTCGAAAAATAGAGCTTAAAACATCTATCTCATGATTTCACTACACGGAGCTCAGCACTCACACGTCTATCCATGAGTCCTGCTTGGCTCCGCCCCCAGAAACTGCAACCTTGATAACATTTTCATGGCAAGAGGCACTACCTCAGCATTATCCTGTAATAAACAAATAGTAGGTGTGTTAGTACCCAGAGAAACATCATTAGATTGGTCTGATTGCATTAACAAATCTAAATCGAAGCCATATAAATAAGCTGGAGAAGGCACTTTAGCTCTCTTACAATAAGCACACCTAATAATAATGGTAGAAAGGTGTTCAGAAGACTCAGTTTCTTGGGTAGATTTAGGGACAAAATCCTGCTGCTCCATTATAGCATATGGTAAAGCAATGCAATAAACACTAAAAAACCCTTAAAAAGCTCTTGAGGAACACCTCCTCCTAAGCAGCTTTTACAAAAAAGAATCACAGGTACAATGCGCGCTATGCTGAACTGCAAAACAAAACAGAAGGAATAAACATTAAAAACGGGCAGGCACAAAAAACTGACAACTAAAAAGAAGATTTTGAGCGCCAAAAACCTGACGTGCCCATAACCACGCGAACGTGCACTAACCTGATAAGGGTAAAATATAGGAAGACTAAAGGGATATACGCTAATCCAACAGGCGTAAACCGTTGTGCGGGAAATCAATAGAAGATTTAATCGACGTGTACTAACTGACAAGCGTTAACCTGACGTGTGCAACCCCAAAGCATGTAAACCAGAGGCCGATGCACAAAAAACTAAGCATGTCAAAAAAGAACAGCAAGGGAATAGCGAAAAGGTTCTGTCCCAGGCCCATATATATTAGCAAACATAATATATACATAAATATATATATATATATATATATAGTATCTCACAAAAGTTACTACACCCCTCACATTTTTGTAAATATTTGATTATATCTTTTCATGTGACAACACTAAAGAAATTACACTTTGCTACAATGTAAAGTAGTGAGTGTACAGCCTGCATAACAGTGTCAATTTACTGTCCCCTCAAAATAACTCAACACACAGCCATTAATGTCTAAACCGTTGGCAACAAAAGTGAGTACACCCCTAAGTGAAAATGTCCAAATATTTTGTGTGGCCACCATTATTTTCCAGCATTGCCTTAACCCTTTTGGGCATGGAGTTCACCAGAGCTTCACAGGTTGCCACTGGAGTCCTCTTCCACTCCTCCATGACGACATCACAGAGCTGGTGGATGTTAGAGACCTTGCGCTCCCCCACCTTCCATTTGAGGATGCCCCACAGATGCTCAATAGGGTTTAGGTCTGGAGACATGCATGGCCAGTCCATCACCTTTACCCCCAGCTTCTTTAGCAAGGCAGTGCTCGTCTTGGAGGTGTGTTTGGGGTCGTTATCATGTTGGAATACTGCCTTGCGGCCCAGTTTTCGAAAGGAGTGGATCATGCTCTGCTTCAGTATGTCACAGTAGATGTTTGCATTCATGGTTCCCTCAATAAACTGTAGCTCCCCAGTGCTGGCAGCACTCATGCAGGCCCAGACAATGACCTTCCCACCACCATGCTTGACTGTAGGCAAGACACACTTGTCTTTGTACTCCTCACCTGGTTGCCGCCACACACGCTTGACACCATCTGAACCAAATAAGTTTATCTTGGTCTCATTAGATCACAGGACATGGTTCCAGTTATCCATATCCTTAGTCTGCTTGTCTTCAGCAAACTGTTTGAGGGCTTTCTTGTGCATCATCTTTAGAAGAGGCTTCCTTCTGGAATGACAGCCATGCAGACCATTTTGATGCAGTGTGCGGCGTATGATCTGAGCCCTGACAGGCTGACCCCCCACCCCTTCAACCTCTGCAGCAATGCTGGCAGCACTCATACGTCTATTTCCCAAAGACAACCTCTGGATATGACGCTGAGCATGTGCATTCTACTTCTTTGGTCAACCATGGCGAGGCCTGTTCTGAGTGGAACTTGTGCTGTGAAACCACTGTATTGTCTTGCCAGTGGTGCTGCAGCTCAGTTTCAGCATCTTGGCAATCTTCTTATAGCCTAGGCCATCTTTATGCAGAGTAACAATTCTTTATTTCAGATCCTCAGACAGTTCTTTGCCATGAGGTGCCATGTTGAACTTCCAGTGACCAGTATGAGAGAGTGTGAGAGCGATAACACCAAATTTAACACACCTGCTTCCCATTTGCACCTAAGACCTTGTAACACTAACGAGTCACATGACACCGGGGAGGGAAAATGGCTAATTGGGCCCAATTTGGACATTTCCACTTAGGGGTGTACTCACTTTTGTTGCCAATGGTTTAGAAATTAATGGCTGTGTGTTGAGTTATTTTGCGGGGACAGCAAATTTACACTGTTATACAGACTGTACACTCACTACTTTACATTATAGCAAAGTGTCATTTCTTCAAAAAAGATATAATAAAATATTTACAAAAATGTGAGGGGTGTACTCACTTTTGTGAGATACTGTATATATAAAAACTTAAAAAGTGCCCATAACATAGCTATAGGAGTGTCTAATTGTTAATAAAAAGATATTTACCAATAGACACTAGTACATGAAACATATCAGCAGAGTTTATGGAATAGGAGTATATTGTAGATCCATAAAGGGAGGCAAAAGACAAGTCCCTGCAACCAATTATAGAGGGTTTTTGAAAAATTTCCCATGAGGTGAAAAAAGAACCACTAACCATATCCCATATACATCCCTTTGACAAGTACTGTATTCTGAGGGGAAACCACTCTTCAACATAGACTGAAAACACCTCTCTCTGAAGAATCAAAGGCACAACTCCAGTGGAGGCAAAGACTGAGGTAAGTGTGAGGTGGGAGGGTTTTTATAGAGCTCTTGGGGTTTGGGAATCTTTGCCTCCTCCTAGTGGTAGAGTAATTTCAAAGAGAGTTTTTCGCTCGGATTACAAGTTGAAAGTAAACCCGATCGCTTGAGCGCAATTGAAGTTATCTGTTTCACGAATCAAAAAAGTGTCACAAAAAACATGACAAATAGATTACAAGGTACAGTTACACTCATAATAACACTATCTGATAAAAAATATTTTTTAAAAATTGCACAAAAAAGTTATAAGGGCTTAAGATATGAGGTTTCAGCAGGCAAAGGGCTTTAACATAGAGATACATACATACATATGTCTAAATATGTATAGATATGTCTATATGTGTGTACACATATCTTAATGTATTTATATGATATTTGTTTTTACAGACATATATACGTATATAAACACATAAATACGTATTGCTTCAGACTTGAAAAAGGAAGACATTCTTCCGAAAGCTTGTCATCTTATAAATGTATAGTTAGTCCAATAAAAAAGTATCATTGCTCAATGCAATACTCTTGCTATTTTGATATCTACTGTATATATATATCCTTTTGAGGATGCCCCACAGATGTTCAATAGTGTTTAGGTCTGGAGACATGCTTGGCCAGTCAATCACCTTTAGCTTCTTTAGCAAGGCAGTGGTCGCCTTGGAGGTGTGTTTCGGGTCGTTATCATGTTGGAACACTGCCCTGCGGCCCAGTCTCCGAAGGGAAGTGATCATGCTCTGCTTCAGTATGTTACAGTACATGTTGGCTATCATGGTTCCTTCAATGAACTGTAGCTCCCCAGTGCCGGCAGCACTCATGCAGGCCCAGACCATGACACTCCCACCACCATGCTTGACTGTAGGCAAGACACACTTGTCTTTGTACTCCTCACCTGGTTGCCGCCACACACGCTTGACACCATCTGAACCAAATAAGTTTATCTTGGTCTCATCAGACCACAGGCCATGGTTCCAGTAATCCATGTTCTTAGTCTGCTTGTCTTCAGCAAACTATGGGCTCTCGTGCATCATCTTTAGAAGAGGCTTCCTTCTGGGACGACAGCCATGCAGACCAAATTGATGCAGTGTGCGGCGTATGGTTCTGAGCACTGACAGGCTTACCCCCCACCCCTTCAACCTGGCAGCACTCATACGTCTATTTCCCAAAGACAACCTCTGGCTATGAAGCTAAGCATGTGCACTCAACTTCTTTGGTCGACCATGGCAAGGCCTGTTCTGAGTGAAACCTGTCCTGTGAAACCGCTGTATGGTCTTGCCCACCGTGCTGCAGCTCAGTTTTAGGGTCTTGGCAATCTTCTTATAGCCTAGGGCATCTTTATGTAGAGCAGCAATTCTTTTTTTCAGATCCTCAGAGAGTTATTTGCCATTAAGTGCAATGTTGAACCTACAGTGACCAGTATGAGAGAGTGTGAGAGCGATAACACCAAATTTAACACACCTGCTCCCCATTCACACCTGAGACCTTGTAACACAACATATTTCCTGTTCTGGGAGCACGGCTACACGTCGACTTAAGATTTTCTTTGTCTTGGAGAAGGCTCTGATGTGAGCCGAAATGCCAACTCTGTCCTTGATGACACGTTGTTGTTCAAAATAAAAACATTCTATGTTTCTCTATAAAACCTGAGACTGCCATTCTCTTCCAAACAAATATATATATATATATATATATATATATATATATATATATATATTTATATATACAAATCCCAAGAAGGACAGCACAATCTCACAAATAGGGAAAATGCCACGGTGCACTGCTGTAAAGTATACAAGTTAATCCAGAGGTACAGGCACTCAATGGTCTTTTTTTTAAACAATTTGTTTATTAATTCAAGTTAAAAAGAGGATATAACGTTTTGGCACATTGCTGTGCCTTTGTCAAATGTCAAACAGGTACAACAGGTAACCTAAAACTAATGACAAACAGGTATATACACACTCCTTTTATACTTATCAAATTACCACTGCAACCTCAAGCGTACCGCCATCAGACGCATGTACATGACATCATCAAGATGTGCAGACGTACAGAGCGTCATGACGTAGGTGGCAACGTATGTAAACCAACAATGTCTTCCGCGATCATAGGTAAAAAGAGAAAGGAGGATTTACATTGATCGCACAGTAAAGCAATGCGCAACCAAATAAGGTGCAAAACAAGTCCCATAAAGGATAATCATAACATCGCAAAGAAGCCTTCACTTGAAACAGCAAATACCAAGCGATTCAAATGCATAGAACATTTAAAATATGAACAGTGCACATTTACATACCATATGGCTTATAACAAGTGTTCGTAATAATCGGCCAAGATGGGCTGCTTTCCATGTGGAAGCATTACATGTATTGTTATGCTTAGGGGCAATACATTTCAACATCCGCATAACAACTACATTTCAACATCCGCATGACAACTACAGATTTAAGATAACCCATCGGCTATCATGCACAAGTACCTTTGTAATATACATGTTGATATGCCCATGTTCAAGGGTCTATATTGGTAAAACTGTGACAACTTTTCAGGAAAAGATGGCCAATCATCGCTGTGCCATACGTGAGGCCCTCACGAAAGGTGAATCCGATCAGCCAGTGGCACGCCACTTCTCTAAGTACAAGCATGCTGTCTCAAGTCTAAGATCTATGCTAATTGACCATGTGTCCCCCCATGCCAAGGGGTGGTAACAGAGCTAAGAAATTGTTACAACTTGAAAGCATGTGGATTTATCAGTTGGACACCTTAGCCCCATTTCTACTGAAGGCAATGACCCAGGATTGAAGTCATATTTCCTCTACTCTGTTCAATGAGACTCCTACACCATTAATGGCATCTTTCAAAGGGTTCTCACTATCCACCAAAGTTTCTAACATGGGCCATAGAGGCATGAAGCACTGTTGCACTTTTGCATTTTCATGTCTCTTTATAAATAAGATATATAGTCATAGGTTATATTCTTACTCTGGTTGTGTAACATCTAGTGCTATTTATCAATTTGCATTTAGTACTATTACGAACACTTGTTATAAGCCATGTAAATGTGCACTGTTCATATTTTAAATGTTCTATGCATTTAAATCACTTGGTATTTGCTGTTTCAAGTGAAGGCTTCTTTGCAATGTTATGGTTATCCTTTATGGGACTTGTTTTGCACCTTATTTGGTTGCGCATCGCTCTGTTATGCCTAGGATACTTGTATCAGCTTTACTGTGTGATTAATGTAAATCCTCCTTTCTCTTTTTACCTATGATCGCGGAATACATTGTTGGGTTACATACGTTGCCATGACAACGTCGGCACCTACGTCATGATGCTCTGTACGTCGGCACATCTTGATGACGTCATGTACATGCGTCTGATTGCGGTACGCATGAGGTTGCAGTGGTAATTAGATAAGTTGCATAAATAAAAAGAGAGAAGCGCTCAACCTGGGAACGAACAATAGCATAATAGCTTGTTCTATGGCTAGTTACCACCCTAGAAGCAGCCTCTTTTTGCTCAATATGTGCCTTTCACAGAGAGGAACTTTCCTGTAGCATTTCAGTCTGATCCTGACTTCACAGTATAGTCCAGCCCCGAAATACCAGGCAATCCCTCTCTGAACAAGAGAAACAGCAAAACCCCAGACGTACGTTTCGGCCTAGTGTGGGCCTCGTCAGTCAGGTGCAGCCATATCCCTCTAGGCACACTGAGCAACGGGTCCACGTCTGGATTTCCGCATCACACTTAGGGAGACTTCCCTAAGTGTCATAGTTTGCATAAATAAAAAGAGAGAAGCGCTCAACCTGGGAATGAACAATAGTATAATAGCTTGTTCTATGGCTAGTTACCACCCTAGAAGCAGCCTCTTTTTGCTCAATATGTGCCTTTCACAGAGAAGAACTTTCCTGTTGCATTTTAGTCTGATCCTGACTTCACAGTACAGTCCAGCCCCGAAATACCAGGCAATCCCTCTCTGAACAAGAGAAACAGCAAAACCCCAGACGTACGTTTCACTGACCTCACTGACGAGGCCCACAATAACTAGCCATAGAACAAGCTATTATGCTATTGTTCGTTCCCAGGTTGAGCACTTCTCTCTTTTTATTTATGCAAATTATGACATTTGGGGAAGTCTCCCTAAGTGTGATGCGGGAATCCAGACGTGGACCCGTTGCTCAGTGTGCCTAGAGGGATATGGCTGCACCTCACTGACGAGGCCCACAATAGGCCGAAATGATCAGCTGAGGTTGCTTCTCGGGCCTTTGGCTTGGATCAAGTGCAGTTTTCTGTGCTTGGTCTTGGTCTTGGTTTGCTGCCTGGAGACCTGCTCCTTCGGCCTGGGGTCCTTTCCCTTTGGGGTTTGGGCTCCTGCTGCTATTGGGGGGGTGGCTACTCCTTAGGCGTAGAGCAACTGGGTAGTAGGGCCGTCCCCTTGGCCTTGTGGCATCGTCCCTGGACTTCAGCCACATGCTGCTTTTGGGGGGGCGCTCTGAAATCCAGCCTAAAGAGGCAATAGGGCAAATATGGCTACCAATGTGCCAAATGTTCCCCATACACTTCGGGTGTTGATTTCTGAGGACTTTCGAGAGAAGATTGGTTTGGCTCATGTACAGCAGGTGGTATTAGGTTTTTTTTTGAAGATGCCAAGAGCAATTTTGCATTGAGTTCAGTCATTCCCTTCAAGAGGGATTTTTGATGTGGCTTTCACCGATGAGCATTATTTACAGACCTGCTATCAACGGACTATTGATATGGCTGCTGCTCCAGAGTTGGTTGGCATGAAATTTGTTGCCTGTGTGCAGAGGGAGAGAAGAATCCCGGTGACAGTACATATGTACAACCCTTGGGTCACTGATGTGGAAATTCGTCTGTTTCTTTGCCGCTACTTTGATGATATTCAAGGAGGTAGCAAGCTGAAGAATCAGTGTGGGACTTTCAATGGAAAGCGCAGGTTCTGGGTGCGGTTTGTGCCAGATGAATTAGGTATTGGTGGAAAGAAACACCCTCCACAGACTTTTGCCATTGGTGGAAATAGAGGTTTCCTATACTATGATGACATGACCTGTTTGGTCACATTGCTGAAAATTGCCCAGGTGCCAGATGTGGAAATTGCGGTGAGGAGGATCATCTTGTTGCCCACTGTAGTAAACGCCGGACCTGTGACCTGTGTGGTTCTTCAAGTCATCTGTGCAGGATGTGTCCTTTGATGATGTTTCAGGGGCTTGATAGAGTGAAGCCTTCCTATGCTGATGTTGCAAAAAAAACATCTTCAGTTGCAGTTGAGCCATCTGTGAATGAGGAGGAGGTCTCTGATGAGGCATTGAACTCTATATTACCTCTGTTGTGTAAGAAATCTGCAGTTGGGGTCCCTGTCGGAGAGGTGTCTGATGTTCCTGTGGTGGTACCTGTGGTTGAGAAGGTAGAGGAAGCCCAATCTCATCTTCAGGAGGTGGATCTTGCTACATCTAATGTGATAGCTGCTTCACATGTTCTTGAAGCCCTGTTGCCCAATTCTGTGGATGATACTGTTGCTGTTCCTGGAACAGAGAATTTTTCCTTCACTGAGTCATCTTGTGATGCTGCTCCTGATGCTGTTCTTGGTGAAGGGGAGAACATTGATTGGTCTGCTGTTGTGTCCTCTAGTTCTGAGGAGGATATGGACACTGAAGGGAAAAAATCTGCCTCCAAGCGAAAAATAGATGTGGATTCTGATGGATGGGAAAGTCCTGATTTGAATCTTCCAGTAGTTAAGGGTGCAGATCCAGATACTACAAGTGACGCTGACTCTTTAATTTCAGAGTTTCCTTCTGTCTCTACTAAAGACGTTCCTTCTGACTCAAGCCAGTGTATAGGTGACTTTTCTGATGCCTCTTCTGTTGGTTATCTAGATAAAAGAGATGTGAACCAACTTGCTGAAGTTACTGGTTATGAGGCTGGCAAGGGGGAGCCTAGGAGGTCGGAACGTCACAGAGGCAGCTTTAAAGAATCTCCTTTGAGTCCTAAGAAAAAGAAAGGAAAGAAGAAGTCCTGATGTTATTTCTTTTTTTGTTTTTCTTTAATTTATTTTTGTGATGTTTCTGACCATTTCTTCCCTTAATGTCAGGTGTATGACAACTATAGCAAGGAGAGCTGCAATTTTTTAATTATCTGTATGTTCTGCTAATATTTTTTGTTTGCAGGAATGTGGTCTCTCTGAACATCCTAAATGGTCCTAAAGTATGGTCTTGTTCTTCTGATAGGAATGGGGGGGTGGGAGTTTTGTTTAAGGGGTTTAGTTTTTCTATCCTTAATGTAGTTCATATTGTCCCAGGTCGGGTACTTTTGGTTAGTTTTAGTTTTTGTGGGACTGTTTTTCGTTTGCTTAATGTATATGCTTCTCCAAATAGGGTAGAACGTTTGCTTAATTTTGAAACGTTTTTTCTGCCAGGTCGAGAGACAACTTTTTTGGTTGGGGATTTTAATTGTATTATTAAGAATGGGGACAGAGAGGGTGGGAGTGATTGTACGGTGGATAGCTCAGGGAAGTTTTTACTTGATTTGCTTAAATCTTTCGGTTTGAAGGATGCCTTCGGGTCTGTTTCTTTTTCAGGGGAGGGTTTTACTTTCTTTAGTGATAGTGGTGGGATAAAATCTCGAATTGATTTTTGTTTTTTATCTAAATTTTTATGTGTTGATGATTTTTCTTTAAAACGGATGCCCTTTACAGATCATGCCCTTTTGATGTGTAAGGTGAATTGTGATTTGAAGATCAAGTATGGTAAGGGTGTTTGGAAACTGAATGTGGATTTGTTAGAAGATGAGAAGTTTAAGCGTCAGTTTGTTTGGATGTATGAAAGGTGGCGTGAAAGAAAATGTGATTTTAGTAATGTGCTTATGTGGTGGGAATGGTTGAAGGTGGAAATAAAGAGGTTTTTTATTAAGAAAGGCTGTGAGAAAGCTAGAATGGAAAGGGAGTTGTATGATAAATGGTATCTGAGGTTGTTGTATTTGTATGAATTGAGAAATTGTGGTATTGATGTGCATGAGGAAATTGTTGAAGCAAGAAAGATAATTAAAAAGTGTATGCATGAAAAAGGAAAGAAAATTGTTTTTATGGCAAGATTGGAGAAAATGGAAAAGGATGAGTCTTGTAGTAAATATTTTTTTAAGAAAGCTTTTGAAGGAAAGACTGATTTTGTTAGTGTTTTTGATAAGGTTGAGTGTGAAGTTAATGGTACGGATGGTGTTTTGCGTAAAGTTCATTAGTTTTACAGTGAGTTGTATAAAGAAAAAACAAGAGATGTTTTATTGGAAAATGAGTTGTTGGAAAACATTGAGGTTAAGTTGGAAAAATATGATAATGATTTGTTAGAAAGGGATCTAAGTTTGGATGAGATTGCAGAGGTTGTTAGGAGTTTTAAGAATGGGAAGGTACCTGGTTGTGATGGTTTGCCTGTTGAATTTTATATTTGTTTTTGGAATTTGATTGGGGTTGATATGTTGGATGTTTGTAAGTTTGTTTTTAGAATGAATGTTGTGCCTGTTTCAATGAGGAAAGGTTTGATTGTTTTGTTATTTAAAAAGGGTGATAAGAGAGATTTAAGGAATTGGAGGCCGATTACGTTGTTGAATGTTGACTATAAAGTTATTGCAAAGGTGTTGGCAAATAGAATGCGTGGAGTGATTGGTAAGGTTGTGGGTGAAGAGCAAGTGTGTGCTGTTCCTGGGCGTCAGATTTCTGAAAGTTTGTTGTTACTACGTGATGTACTGTGGTATGTGAGGGAGAGGATGAGGTCTGTTGCTGTTGCTATTGTGGATTTTGAAAAAGCGTATGATAGGGTAGTGCATGATTTTATGTTTCATGTTTTAGAACGTTTAGGTTTTTCTGGTAAGATTATTGGATGGTTTAAATGTTTGTATAGTGATATTGTGAGTCAAGTCCAAGTTAATGGTTTTTTGACTGAGGAATTTTGTGTTAAATCTGGAGTGCGTCAAGGATGTCCTTTGTCTCCTGTGTTATTTGTATGTGTCATTGAGCCATTATTAACTAGTTTGAGGAAGGATAAATTAGTTAGAGGTGTGAGTGTTCCTGGTAGTAATGGAAGGTGTTTAAAAGTGATTGGGTATATGGATGATGTGAGTGTGGTATGTGAGACTCAGGCTGGTTTGAGGAGGGTGAAAACTTTAGTTGAATGTTTTTGTATGGCAAGTGGTTTCAGAGTTAATTGGAATAAGTGTAAAGTTAAAGTTTTTGGTAATGATAGGGAGATTGATTCCTGTGGATGGCCTGTGACTGAAGGTGCAATTGAGGTGTTGGGTGTGAAATTTGATGTGGATTTGAAAGGCTTGGAAAGTTGGGAGAATGTTTTTGATAAAGTGAGTAGAAAACTTCAGTTTTGGTCTTTAAGGACTTTATCTTTGGAAGGAAAAATGTTAGTTATTAAATCGGTTTTGATCCCTATTATGTTATATTTGGCGTTAGTTTTTCCACCACCTGAGAGGATTTTTCGGAGAATTTTGAGAGTGTTGTTTTATTTTTTCTGGAGTTCTGGTATGGAGCGTTTGAAAAGAGATGTTGTTGTTAAGAGTAAGAATGTTGGTGGTAAGGGTTTTCCAAATGTGGAGAGATTTTTGGCTGTGAAATATGTTAGTAGGTGTGTGGTTCTGAGTGGTAAGGATAGCATGGCTGGTTGTATGGTAAAGTATGCTTGTGGAAATGTTTTAAGACAATATGGTTTATTTGAGATTGATAGAAAGAAACCGGTATGTTTTGCTGTTCCGTGGTTTTATGTAAGGGTGGAATGTTGTATTAAAAAATATGGTTTGGAGAATGTTAGTAGGGAGATGTGGTGTGCAAACAAAATGGTGTTGAAAATGTTGGAGAAGAAGGAAGGTCTTGAGTTGATTGGGGGTTTGAATGAAAATGAATGTGTGTTGGTATGGAAAAATGTGTGTAATAAGTATTTGATGAATAGGCAGAAAGATATTAGTTGGATGAGTGTGCATAAGTGTTTGCCAACAAGGGATTTTCAGAGAATGCGTCGTTTAGTGGCTTCAGAAGTGTGTCCTAGAGATGGTTGTTTTCAAAGTGAGAGTGTTATTCATTTGTTTTGGAATTGTGAGTATGCTAGGGATGTTTGGAGAAGTTTGAAAAGGATGATTAAGGGTTTGACTGGAGTGCAATTTTTTACTTTTAATATGATGATGTATGGTTTGTGTGGAAGTGGTGTAGAAAAGGAGAAAGCAAGATTGATATGGTTGTTGGCATGTTGTGTGAAGGAGGTGTTGTGGGATGTGCGTAAAATTTAGATTTTTAAGAAAGAGGTAGTTACTGTAGGTAATTGTGTGGGTATGATCCACGGGAAGTTGTTTTTGTATTTTTCTTTTGATAGGAGGCGATATGGGGAATTATATTCTGAAGGCATCTGGAAGACAAAGAAGTGGAAGGATTGGATTATTTAGGTTTTTTTTGTTTGTTTTTTTTTCCTCCAGTTTGTTTTTGTCTGTATTTGAAATATGTTTAATTTTATTTTGTTTGATTATTTAAGTTTAATGTTTGCATTTTGATTTTTTTCTGATGACAAACATTTGGGTCAATATTTCAGTTTTGTAACAAGAGATATTTTGCTTGCATTTGTTATTATGATTTTATTTTGTATATATGCATATATGATTATTTATCTAATAAAAGAATTACGAAACGTACGTCTGGGGTTTTGCTGTTTCTCTCGTTCAGAGAGGGATTGCCTGGTATTTCGGGGCTGGACTGCACTGTTAAGTCAGGATCAGACTGATATGCTACAGGAAAGTTCTTCTCTGTGAAAGGCACATATTGAGCAAAAAGAGGCTGCTTCTAGGGTGGTAAGTAGCCATAGAACAAGCTAATATGCTATTGTTCGTTCCCAGGTTGAGCACTTCTCTCTTTTCATTTATGCAAATTATGACATTTGGGGAAGTCTCCCTAAGTGTGATGCGGGAATCCAGACGTGGACCCGTTGCTCAGTGTGCCTAGAGGGATATGGCTGCACCTCACTGACGAGGCCCACAATATGCCGAAACGTACGTCTGGGGTTTTGCCGTTTCTCTCGTTCAGAGAGGGATTGCCTGGTATTTCGGGGCTGGACTGCACTATTAAGTCAGGATCAGACTAATATGCTACAGGAAAGTTCTTATCTGTGAAAGGCACATATTGAGCAAAAAGAGGCTGCTTCTAGGGTGGTAACTAGCCATAGAGCAAGCTATTATGCTATTGTTCGTTCCCAGGTTGAGCGCTTCTCTCTGTTTGTTTATGCAAATTATGACATTTGGGGAAGTCTCCCTAAGTGTGATGCGGGAATCCAGACGTGGACCCGTTGCTCAGTGTGCCTAGAGCGGGATATGGCTGCACCTCACTGACGAGGCCCACAATAGGCCGAAACGTACGTCTGGGGTTTTGCCGTTTCTCTCGTTCAGAGAGGGATTGCCTGGTATTTCGGGGCTGGACAGCACTGTTAAGTCAGGATCAGACTGATATGCTACAGGAAAGTTCTTCTCTGTGAAAGGCACATATTGAGCAAAAAGAGGCTGCTTCTAGGGTGGTAACTAGCCATAGAACAAGCTATTATGCTATTGTTCGTTCCCAGGTTGAGCGCTTCTCTCTTTTTATTTATGCAAATTATGACATTTGGGGAAGTCTCCCTAAGTGGTATGCGGGAATCCAGACGTGGACCCGTTGCTCAGCGTGCCTAGAGGGATATGGCTGCACCTCACTGACGAGGCCCACAATAGGCCGAAACGTAAGTCTGGGGTTTTGCCGTTTCTCTCATTCAGAGAGGGATTGCCTGGTATTTCGGGGCTGGACTGCACTGTTAAGTCAGGATCAGACTGATTTGCTACAGGAAACTTCTTCTCTGTGATAGGCACATATTGAGCAAAAAGAGGCTGCTTCTAGGGTGGTAACTAGCCATAGAACAAGCTATTATGCTATTGTCCATTCCCAGGTTGAGCGCTTCTCTCTTTTTATTTATGCAAATTATGACATTTGGGGAAGCCTCCCTAAGTGTGATGCGGGAATCCAGATGTGGACCCGTTGCTCAGTGTGCCTAGAGGGATATGGCTGCACCTCACTGACGAGGCCCACAATAGGCTGAAACGTACGTCTGGGGTTTTGCCGTTTCTCTCATTAAGAGAGGGATTGTGTGGTATTTCATGGTTGGACTGCACTGTTAAGTCAGGATCAGACTAATATGCTACAGGAAAGTTCTTCTCTGTGAAAGGCACATATTGAGCAAAAAGAGGCTGCTTCTAGGGTGGTAACTAGCCATAGAACAAGCTATTATGCTATTGTTCGTTCCCAGGTTGAGCGCTTCTCTCTTTTTATTTATGGTAATTAGATAAGTAAAAGAGGAGTGTGTATATACCTGTTTGTCATTAGTTTTAGGTTACCTGTTGTACCTGTTTGACATTTGACAAAGGCACAGCAATGTGCCGAAACGTTATGTCCTCTTTTTAACTTGAATTAATAAACAAATTGTTTTAAAAAAGACCACTGAGTGCCTGTACCTCCAATGCATTTATATATATATATATATATATATATATATATATATATATATATATATATATATATATATATATATATATATATATATATATATATATATATATATATATATATATATATATATAAATGCATTGGAGCCCTTTGCATTTAAGTAGATAAAAACATGAAAAAGTGTTATATATATACTGTAAATATTTCACATTCCAATGTTCTGCACATTGCAGAATATGTTCTATGTATTTATAAATATATATTCATATATAGCTATATATAATCTATATATATATATATATATATATATATATATATATATATATATATATATATATATATATATATAAATATATATTTGTTCAAAATACCATCAGATATGTAGAAATATGTATTTATGAATAAATAAAACATATTCTTCTATGTGAAGAACATTGAAATGTGAAATATTTTTATTTTCATGTCGGGTTAGCCTACTTAGGAATATATGATATGGTTTGCGCTCGAGTAGGGTATCTGATTTTTCCCACTTTTTTTGCTCCTTTGACTTCTATGGGGGGGTATGTTAACGCCCAGTGTGAAGATGCAGAGCTTCACTAACTAATACTTGTAAGGGGTAAAATAAGAGAATAACTTAGAAGAGCGCTGCAGGCACAGGGGAGAAAACAATTGCACAGTGTGACTAGTAACCTGCTACTGTAGTAGTACTTAGCAGTTTAATGTCCCTTTCAGGCCTCTGTACTGTACGTTACCATAATTCCAGGTCAGTGCTCAAAAAATAAAAACAAATATTACATTTTTTACCTACTGGTACTTAAAGGACAGTCAAGTCCAAATTAAACTTTCCAATTTTACTTTTATCATCAATTTTGCTTTGTTCTCTTGGTATTCTTAGTTGAAAGCTAAACCTAGGTAAGCTCATATGCTATTTTCTTAGACCTTGCAGGCCACCTCTAATCTGAATGCATTTTGACCACTAGATAACATTGATCTTACGCACATGAAGTTACCTAGGAATCAGCACTGATTGGCTAAAATGCAAGTTCAAAAGAACTGAAATAAGGGGGCAGTTTGCAGAGGCATAGATACAAGGTAATCACAGAGGTAATACATTTATTATTATAACTGTGTATGTTATGCAAAACTGGGGAATGGGTAATAAAGGGATTATCTATCTTTTTAAACAACAAAAAATCTGGTGTTGACTGTCCCTTTAACTGTGCAGAGTGATTTCTCAGCAACAGACAGGTGGTGGAGGAAATGGCAAGTGATTGTACCATATCATATTTAGTGGGAATACCCAACAATAAAAACCTTTTGGGAGAATTTCTTTAAGGTGATGGAAATCTAGATAGTTCCTCTTTGACTTTTCTGCTGAATGAACCATTGTGTTTTCCTTGTGTGTACAGGAAATGATTATTCAATAAAATGGTCAGCAGGCCAGGGGCGCGATCCGATATAGATCGTAGTTTGCGGCGCAAGCGAGGGAACCCCCGCCGCCCGTAGTTTCAGCTTGCAACTCGAGCTATCCCATATACGGCGCCGTCAGAGGCTAAAGTGCCGTAAGTCTGACAAACCAGCGATGTCCAGAAATTTGCGTAAGTACAAATTTCTGGAGTCGCCAGTGACTTACGGCACTTTAGAAACTGCTGGCGCCTACAAAACCTGACTAAGTTATAAAATCACCCGTACTGTCTAACACGCCTCCCAAACATAGCCCGTCACGTCTAACCCTCTATCCGCTATTTCCCCTCACTATCCTAACCATAAAAAATTTATTAACCCCTAAACCGCCGCTCCCGGACCCCGCCGCCACCTAATAAAGTTATTAACCCCTAAACCGCCGCTCCCGGACCCCGCCGCCAGCTATATTAAATCTATAAGCCCCTAATGTGAGCCCCTACCCCGCCGCCATCTACCTTACCTACCCCCTAAAGTGTGCCCCTTACACCGCCGCCATCTACCTTACCTACCCCCTAAAGTGAGCCCCTACCCCGCCGCCATCTACCTTACCTACCCCCTAAAGTGAGCCCCTTACACCTCCGCCATCTACCTTACCTACCCCCTAAAGTGAGCTCCTACCCCGCCGCCATCTATTTTAAAAATATTAACCCCTAATTTAATCCCCCTACACCGCCGTCCCCTATATTAAACACATTAACCCCTAATCTAATCCCCCTACACCGCCGCCAGCTATATTAACTATATTAACCCTAATTATATTATTAGGGTTAATATAGTTAATATAGTTATTATATTATATATATTAACTATATTAACCCTAATTATATTAGGGTTAATATAGTTAATGTAGTTATTATATTATATATATTAACTATATTAACCCTAATTATATTAGGGTTAATATAGTTAATATCGTTATTATATTATATATATATTAAGTATAATAACCCTATATATATACAGGGAGTGCAGAATTATTAGGCAAGTTGTATTTTTGAGGATTAATTTTATTATTGAACAACAACCATGTTCTCAATGAACCCAAAAAACTCATCAATATCAAAGCTGAATAGTTTTGGAAGTAGTTTTTAGTTTGTTTTTAGTTTTAGCTATTTTAGGGGGATATCTGTGTGTGCAGGTGACTATTACTGTGCATAATTATTAGGCAACTTAACAAAAAACAAATATATACCCATTTCAATTAATTATTTTTACCAGTGAAACCTATATAACATCTCAACATTCACAAATATACATTTCTGACATTCAAAAACAATACAAAAACAAATCAGTGACCAATATAGCCACCTTTCTTTGCAAGGACACTCAAAAGCCTGCCATCCATGGATTCTGTCAGTGTTTTGATCTGTTCACCATCAACATTGCGTGCAGCAGCAACTTCAGCCTCCCAGACACTGTTCAGAGAGGTGTACTGTTTTCCCTCCTTGTAAATCTTACATTTGATGATGGACCACAGGTTCTCAATGGGGTTCAGATCAGGTGAACAAGGAGGCCATGTCATTAGATTTTCTTCTTTTATACCCTTTCTTGCCAGCCACGCTGTGGAGTACTTGGACGCGTGTGATGGAGCATTGTCCTGCATGAAAATCATGTTTTTCTTGAAGGATGCAGACTTCTTCCAGTACCACTGCTTGAAGAAGGTGTCTTCCAGAAACTGGCAGTAGGACTGGGAGTTGAGCTTGACTCCATCCTCAACCCGAAAAGGCCCCACAAGCTCATCTTTGATGATACCAGCCCAAACCAGTACTCCACCTCCACCTTGCTGGCGTCTGAGTCGGACTGGAGCTCTCTGCCCTTTACCAATCCAGCCACGGGCCCATCCATCTGGCCCATCAAGACTCACTCTCATTTCATCAGTCCATAAAACCTTAGAAAAATCAGTCTTGAGATATTTCTTGGCCCAGTCTTGATGTTTCAGCTTGTGTGTCTTGTTCAGTGGTGGTCGTCTTTCAGCCTTTCTTACCTTGGCCATGTCTCTGAGTATTGCACACCTTGTGCTTTTGGGCACTCCAGTGATGTTGCAGCTCTGAAATATGGCCAAACTGGTGGTAAGTGGCATCTTCTCAGTTTATGGGCAGTTATTTTGCGCCTTGGTTTTTCCACACGCTTCTTGAGACCCTGTTGAGTATTTTGAATGAAACGCTTGATTGTTCGATGATCACGCTTCAGAAGCTTTGCAATTTTAAGAGTGCTGCATCCCTCTGCAAGATATCTCACTATTTTTGACTTTTCTGAGCCTGTCAAGTCCTTCTTTTGACCCATTTTGCCAAAGGAAAGGAAGTTGCCTAATAATTATGCACACCTGATATAGGGTGTTGATGTCATTATACCACACCCCTTCTCATTACAGAGATGCACATCACCTAATATGCTTAATTGGTAGTAGGCTTTCGAGCCTATACAGCTTGGAGTAAGACAACATGCATAAAGAGGATGATGTGGTCAAAATACTCATTTGCCTAATAATTCTGCACTCCCTGTATATATATCAGAATATATATATTCTGATTCGTAACACATGGAATAAACATGCTGCAGAAGTAAGGTTGCCACCTCAGCCATGTTTTCCTGGACACTTATGACACATGTAGGATGTGCAGGGGCCAGGGCGGAACCTGTATTGTGCCTAAGGACATCACATGAATAGTGCTGATGAACAATACATGTTCCTCCCTGCACACATTTCTGAGGTGGCAACCCTATGCAGAAGAGTGACTTATAAAGTAAGATAGACCTAGTTAGTGCTGGTCATAATATTAAACTGCACCAAACAGCACTTCTACAATAAAATTGTGAGCTAGCATGTACTGACTTTATCTGCTATACAATCTTTTGTTTGAGAATTTTTATTCATGAAGATTTTATAAAGAGATTTATAAAAAAAAAAAAATCAATAAAAATATGCTACTCATATATCTAAATAAACCACAGACCCTTTAAGACAAGCCATGCACATACATCTCCAGTCCCTTTCATGTGTATTGTGAACAATACATGTAATACATACAAATATATGTGTTATTCACATTTTAAACTGTTTTCAAATTTTTTTCTTTCTCTTTTTATTAAACCAGGATTCATTTTCTCATTATTTCATTTACTCAAAACATTACAAATAATAATTATGGATTTCTACATAAATCTGACTCTTAAAGGGACAGTCAAGTCTAAAATAAACTTTCATGATTCAAATAGGGCATGTAATTTTATACAAACTTTCCAATTTACTTTTATCCCCAATTTTGCTTTGTTCACTTGATATTCTTAGTTGAAAGCTAAACCTTGGTAGGTTCATATGCTAATTTCTTAGACCTTAAAGGTCACCTCTAATCTGACTGCATTTTGACCACTAGAGGGTGTTAGTTCATGTGTGTCATATAGATAACATTGAGCTCAAGCACGTGAAGTTACATAGGAGTTAGCACTGATTGGCTAAAATGCAATTCTGTCAAAAGAACTGAAATAAGGGGGCAGTTTGCAGAGGCTTAGATACAAGGTAATTACAGTGGTAAAACGTATATTATTATAACTGTGTTGGTTATGCAAAACTGGGAAATGGGTAATAAAGGGATTATCTTTCTTTTTAAAAAACAACAACAATTCTCTTGTTGACTGTCCCTTTAACAAAGATCTGTTTGCTAGAAAAGCACAAACAATTTAACCTTCTTTGAATACATGTAAACAGAGTCCTTGAAGTCTAGTTACAGTATGTAATGGTGTTTAACTAGTTAATGTTTCTTTAAGAAAGCAGAACTGAAGCTGAGGTTGATGGATACAAACACTGACCATAGCAATTAGTAAAATTAATTATTTAACAGGCAATGACATCAACTCAGAATTAGTGGTTTAGGTATATAGCAAAAAAGGTACTTCACAATCTTCAGGATATCCTTAGTGTTGTGTTGAAATTCATATCGCCCACTGATTTATTTTATATGGATGATATACTCATATACTCTATTAATGGAATATAGTGGCATTATACAATGTCTCTCTAAAAACCTTTCAGAATTAAAGGGACAGTAAAGCCACAATTAAACTTTCACAATTCAGATAGAGCATGCAGTTTAAAAAAAATAATCCAATTTACTTCTATTATCAGAATGTCTTTGTTCTCGTGGTATCCTTTGTTGAAGAGTAAATCTGGCAAAGATGATAGAAGCTTAGGCATGTGTGCATGTAATTTAGCATTCTATGGCAGCAGTGTGTGTAACTATGTATAATATTGCTATAAACATTATTGCAAACACTACTGCCAGATGGCTAAAGACACATGCTCGCTCCTGAGCTCATCTATGATTACTCTTTAACAAAGGATACCAAGAGAACCAAGACAAATTTAAATAGAAGTAAATTAGAAAGTTGTTTAGCATTCCATGCTCTGTCCAATCCAATAAAGTTTAATGTTGACTTTACTGTTCTTTTAAGATTATATAATCAAATAAATGTTCTAAGTCCCAATTATGTGTTACACCCTCAAAGTAGGGCTCTGACACCCCAGAGTTTTTATTGTTTAGCTTTCAACAAAGAATACCAAGAACAAAGCAAATTTGATTTTACAAGTAAATTGGAAAGTTGTTTAAAATGTCATGCCCTTTTTTTTTATTTTTTTTTATTATTTTTTTTTAGTTTTGTTGCGTCTTGTTGAGTGTTGTAATGGTTAACTTATGTTGAGTTGTAATTGTCTTTTGTCCAGGGGGGGAATAAAGAAAATGGAAAAATGTATCTCAACAGTTAATGATGAAGATCGAGGAATATTAGATTGAAACCATATGTTAAGATTAATAGAGGTTGAAAGCCCTTAAATTTTATAGAAGGGGTTTATTCTTTTCTTATTGTTTTTTTGTTTTTCTGTTTTTTTTTCTATCTTGGGCACATCATGATATGAAATGGATATTATTGTTTGGTTTCTAATTATTTGTATTGCCCTTTTTTATGTTGTTTCCTCTGAAATTGCATGAAATCTTATAAGTCTGTTGAAATACAATAATAAAGATAAAATTATAAAAAAAAATGTCATGCCCTAGCTGATTCACAAAGCTTAATTTTGACTAAATACAATTTATTTATTTATTTTAAAACATGCTTTCTGAAAAGATATCACAGGTTTTCGCTAACGTTTATTGTGCATGCGTCACCACCCCTGGCCAATAGCGGCCTGCTCAACAGAGGGCCCTGGTGCAAAAGATTTTTTGGTTCCCCAAAGGTAACTCAGTAGTAAGCAAAAGTAATAATATGCATGATGCTCTGTATAATGATTTTTGATAGATAGATAGATAGATAGATAGATGATAGATAGATGAACCTGCACTAATAAAAGGCTCTCCAGCATCAGGTTGTACACATTCTGCACAAACCTATGTACAGACTGGTTGCTATGGGCCCTCCAGGAACTTGGGTCCGGCTGGTGCCACTGCACCTGCTGGACCAATTGCAGTTCTGCCTCTGACAGCAGAGCATACGTTACTATCTCTCTTGCAAGAGTCTCCAGCGTGCAATTGTGTGCTAAATGTTGGTGATAAGATGCACGAGTGCTGGATATTTATTGGTGTATTACATGAGCAGTGATGGGCAGGGGAAAAGCTATCACAACTTTTTTTAAAACATTAAAAAAATAAAAAAAACAACAGTGTTGGAAAAAATGCTTCTAAGCAAATTTAAATCTCACTTCAGATTGCACTTCAGATCCAATTCTATGTCCCTTTAATACAATGGGTTGTAGATTTAAACTTTACAGCATTGTAAGTAATATTCTTATTGTCTGTGTTCTTACTAGGAAGTGGTTAAAAGGATGGTGATACGATCACTAGGAGGTGGTTAAAAGGAGGGTGATATGCTCACTAGGGGTGGTTAAATGACAGTGATGTGCTCACTAGGGGAGTCATTAAAAAGATAGTAATTTGCTCACTAGGGGTTGGTTAAAAAGGATGAGATGTGCTCACTAGGGGAGTGGTTAAAAGGACAGTGATGTGCTCACTAGTGGGTGGTTAAAAGGATGTGCTCACCAGGGGGTAGTTAAAAGGATGGTGATGTGCTCACTAAGGGGTGGTTAAAAGGACGGTGATGTGCTCACTAAGGGGTGGTTAAAAGGACGGTGATGTGCTCACCAGGGGGTGGTTAAAAGGATGGTGATGTGCTCACTAGGGGGTGGTTAAAAGGACGGTGATGTGCTCACCAGAGGGTGGTTAAAAGGATGGTGATGTGCTCACTAGGGGGTCATTAAAAAGACGGTGATGTGCTCCCTAGGGGGTGGTTGAAAGGGCATTCATGTGCTCACTAGGGAGTGGTTAAAAGGACAGTGATGTTCTCACTAGGGAAAGGTTTAAAGGACAGTGATGTGCTCACTAGGGGGTGGTTTAAAGGATGGTGATGTGCTCACTAGGGGAGTGGTTTAAAGGATGGTGATGTGCTCACTAGTGGGTGGTTAAAATGATTGTGATGTGCTCACTAAAGGGTGGTTAAAAGGACGTTGATGTGCTCACCAGGGGGTGGTTAAAAGGATGGTGATGTGCTCACTAGGGGGTAGTTAAAAGGACGGTGATGTGCTCACCAGGGGGTGGTTAAAAGGATGGTGATGTGCTCACTAGGGGAGTGGTTTAAAGGATGGTGATGTGCTCACTAGTGGGTGGTTAAAATGATTGTGATGTGCTCACTAAAGGGTGGTTAAAAGGACGTTGATGTGCTCACCAGGGGGTGGTTAAAAGGATGGTGATGTGCTCACTAGGGGGTAGTTAAAAGGACGGTGATGTGCTCACCAGGGGGTGGTTAAAAGGATGGTGATGTGCTCACTAGGGGGTCATTAAAAAGACGGGGATGTGCTCACTAGGGGGTGGTTGAAAGGGAATTGATGTGCTCACTAGGGAAAGGTTAAAAGGACAGTGATGTGCTCACTAGGGAAAGGTTTAAAGGACAGTGATGTGCTCACTAGGAGGTGGTTAAAAGGACGGTGATGTACTCACTAAGAGGTAGTTAAAAGGACTATGATGTGCTCACTAGGAGTGGTTAAAAGGACGGTAATGTGCTCACTAGTGGGTGGTTAAAAGGACTGTGATGTGCTCACCAGGGGTGGTTAAAAGGACGGTGATGTGCTCACCAGGGGGTGGTTAGAAGGACGGTGATGTGCTCACTAGGAGGTGGTTAAAAGGACAGTGATGTGCTCACTAGGAGGTGGTTAAAAGGACAGTGATGCTCTCACTAAGGGTGGTTAAAAGGATGATGATCTGCTCACTAGGGGGTGGTTAAAAGGATAGTGATGTGCTCAATAGAGGTGGTTAAAAATACGGTGATGTGCTCACTAGGGGGTGGTTAAAAGGACAGTGATGTGCTCTCCAGGAGGTGGTTAAAAGGACTGTGCTGTGCTCACTAGGGAAAGGTTTAAAGGACAGTGATGTTCTTTCCAGGGGGTGGTTAAAAGGACAGTGACGTGTTCACCATGGGTTGGCTAAAAGAACAGTGATGTGCTCACTAAGGAGAGGTTTAAAGGACAGTGATGTGCTTACTAGGGGGTGTTAAAATGGACGGTGATGTGTTCACCAAGGGGTGGTTAAAAGGATGGTGATGTGCTCACTAGAGGGTGGTTTAAAGGACGGTGATGTGCTCACTAGGGAAGTGGTTAAAAGGACGGTGATGTGCTCACCAGGGGGTGGTTAAAAGGATGGTGATGTGCTCACTAGGGGGTGGTTAAAAGGACGGTGATGTGCTCACCAGGGGGTGGTTAAAAGGATGGTGATGTGCTCACTAGGGGGTCATTAAAAAGACGCTGATGTGCTCACTAGGGGGTGGTTGAAAGGGAATTGATGTGCTCACTAGGGAGTGGTTAAAAGGACAGTGATGTGCTCACTAGGGAAAGGTTTAAAGGAGAGTGATGTACTCACTAAGAGGTAGTTAAAAGGACTATGATGTGCTCACTAGGAGTGGTTAAAAGGACGGTAATGTGCTCACTAGTGGGTGGTTAAAAGGACTGTGATGTGCTCACCAGGGGGTGGTTAAAAGGGCAGTGATGTGCTCACTAGGGGGTGGTTAAAAGGGCAGTGATGTGCTCACTAGGGGGTGGTTAAAAGGACGGTGATGTGCTCACTAGGGGGTGGTTAAAAGGATGTTGATGTGCTCTCTAGGGGGTGGTTAAAAGGACGGTGATGTGCTCACTAGGGGGTGGTTAAAAGGACGGTGATGTGCTCACTAGGGGATGGTTAAAAGGACGGTGATGTGCTCACTAGGGGGTGGTTAAAAGGATGTTGATGTGCTCTCTAGGGGGTGGTTAAAATGATGTTGATGTGCTCACTAGGGGGTGGTTAAAAGGGCAGTGATGTGCTCTCTAGGGGGTGGTTAAGAGGATGGTGATGTGCTCACTAGGGGGTGGTTAAAAGGATGGTGATGTGCTCTCTAGGGGGTGGTTAAGAGGATGGTGATGTGCTCTCTAGGGGGTGGTTAAGAGGATGGTGATGTGCTCACTAGGGGGTGGTTAAAAGGATGGTGATGTGCTCTCTAGGGGGTGGTTAAGAGGATGGTGATGTGCTCACTAGGGGGTGGTTAAAAGGATGGTGATGTGCTCTCTAGGGGGTGGTTAAGAGGATGGTGATGTGCTCTCTAGGGGGTGGTTAAGAGGATGGTGATGTGCTCTCTAGGGGGTGGTTAAGAGGATGTTGATGTGCTCACTAGGGGGTGGTTAAGAGGATGGTGATGTGCTCTCTAGGGGGTGGTTAAGAGGATGTTGATGTGCTCACTAGGGGGTGGTTAAGAGGATGGTGATGTGCTCTCTAGGGGGTGGTTAAGAGGATGGTGATAGAAAAGGAAGAATAAGGTAGGGGAGAATGTAAATGTTTAAGAGAAGAAAAATATGGATAGTCAATATAGAAGGAGCAGGAAAAACAAAGGAGTTAAAGAAGAGATAGAGAAAAATACATGTACGTTTGTGAGATGTAGTTGTGGGAGATAAAGGAGTTTAGGGGGTGGGTGAGGTGTAGCAGGTATATGAAATAAGGAGAAAGATACATAATAGTATTGAAACAGCAAATACAAATGATTAAAGCAACAAATCTGCTGCCCCTTAACCGTTTATGTTCCTGGCACGGCTGCAACTCATTGCATAGACTGTCTCAGATCATGCATCACATAAATACACATCACGTGCCTGCTGCTGTGCTTACACATATACTTTACAGCCTGGGACTCAGCGCTATTATACTTTTACTGATATAATAAATTCCACAGAGCTGCTGCTATAGGATATGAGCCTTATATAATGGGATTCAGTGTGAGATCAGCTGAGGACATTCCCTATGATGAAATGGCAGAATTCCAGCTGTGTCTGCATAAGGCTCATGCAAGGGGCCAGACATGCAGGAATGTCCTGACAAAGCGTATTTGACATAAACAGTATCCCTGGGATCCCTCTGAATCAGATGCAGAGTTGTCAGACGTATGGGTTTAAAGGGACATTAAACCTTACAATTTTCTTTCATGATTCAGACAGAGTGTACAATTTTAAACAACTTTCCACTTTACTTCTATTATCTAATTTGCTTTGTTCTTTTGGTAGCCTTTGTTAAACACAAACCTATGAGCAGCAACACACTTCTACTAGCTAGCTGCTAATTAGTGATTGCATACATATTCCTTTTGTCACTGGCTCACCCAATGTATTCAGCTAGTAGTGTATTGCTGTTCCTTCAACAAAGGACACAAAGAGAATGAAGCATGTTTGATCATAGAAGTAACATGGGTCAAGAGAGAACATTTTGGGTTGCATGTCCCTTTAATGCCTGGGGATAATTTTGTGCTGAGTATGTGCTCACTTAGGACAATGACACTTAAAGGGACATGAAACCCCTATACATTTTAAACAACTTTCCAATTTACTTCTATCAATTTTACTTCATTCTTTTGGAATCCTTTATTGAAGGAGCAGTAATAAAGATGAATATATGTGCAGCCACCAATCAACACCTAGATCCCAGCTGCTAGGTCTAACTGGATTTGCTTTTCAACAAATTATACAAAGAGAACTAAGCAAATTAGATAATAGAAGTAATTTTGAAAGTTGTTTAATATTACATGATCTATCTGAATCATGAAATAAATATTTTGGAGGTCGTGTCCCTTTAATTCATAATGTGAGTAAAATAAAGCTGAGATGTGAAGCCACTCACAAAACAATCCATTCAGCAGAGTCTAAATGAGTGACGCAGTTTAGCCTCACACAGTCACTGCATCCTGGCTGCTCCGAGCAAAACTGCGTAAAACAATAATAATTATAACTTAAACAGCCATAGAGTGAGGGGATTAAAAACAAACATTACAGATAATCTATTTTACTCTGTTCATTTATTGGAGTCTCAGTAATACATTGAAGCTAATGCAAAAGAACCAGAATCCCAGGGGATTTGTGGATACTGTGAAAATGATCAGCATTTGCAGATGACATCATACTGTAGATGTGTAATCTGTTGCCCTCTTGTTCATGAGTCAGGCATGACAGGAGTTTGGTACTTTTTCAGTAAAATATTAATGCATTACAAATATTATCCCTTTATATGGGAGCTCATATAAATTTCTATTTTAGTCTAAACTTTAAAATAAAACTTTAAAATAAAACTTTAAAAGATCAATATCATGTGTCAATAGGCAAGTCACGTGTGCAGCAATGTCCTGGGTAACTGCTCCAGAGGGGAAAATCCCCTGTTACATTTTGGCACCACTAGTCTGGCACACAGCTCATCTCCCATCATCAGCCGCAGCATTATCACACCAGGATGTCACAGTAAGATCGTTGCTATTTGATCATGGTAACTTGTCAATCAGCCGCGCATAAAAATACCAGATTTTATGGTGATGATTTATGTAGTGATCCAAAACTCAGCCCTCTTAATGTTTAGCCCCTCATTCAGAAACTTTTAGCTGTTTTTGCATCTTAAAGGGACCGTAAAGTCAAAATTAAACTTTCATGATTTGGAGAGAGCATGCAATTTTAAGCAACTTACCAATTTACTTCTGTTATCAAATTTACTTTGTTCTCATGGTATCTTTCATTGAAAAGTAAAACTATAGGTAGGCTCATAAGAGCTCAGGAGTGTGCACGTGTCTTTAGTACTCTATGGCAGCAGTGTTTTGCAACATTGTATAGCAAAGCTATAAATAATGTTGCAAAACAGTCCTGCCCAGGGGCGTAATATGGCCTAGGCCAACAAGGTCAGTGCCTAGGGCAGCAGATTTGGGAGGGGCAGCACTTCTGCCCTATCCTCTCTCTAAAAGCCAGAACACAGTACAGTGAGCAATAAAGTGCAGGCTTTTACATAGAAGACATGGCACGTGCACTGATTAAGGTCGCTCTTCACAGGCAGTGCTCCTTTAAAACGTTGCTTCATTTAGAGCCACCGGCATTTTTGCAGGGGAAGCTTTCTTGGTGAGAAACTTTCCCGGGGATATGCTTACAAGGTGAGGCTGGAGAAGAAGACCTTGTGCCGATATGCTGCCTCCCCTTGTTAGCTATGGTGGGTCTGCGAGCGCAGTGCTTATTGCAGGTCTTAGTAACTAACAGACTGGATGCGTCTGTGCACTGCTTAGATCAGCTTGTGATGTATAATCATAAACTCTCAGCGCTAATGTATGTTAGCTACTAATAGCTTTCTCTGCATTCATGAACCCACAGAGTAAATAGTAAACGGACACTTAAAAAGTTTCATTTCTTGAATGATGGTAATTACTGTATGTTGTTGTATGTGAAGGGCAGTGATTGTTTCAAAGTGTATTATTATTTCCCTCCCTTCCTCTCTCCCTTTCTCCCTCAACTCCCTTTCTCCCTTAACTCACTCCCTCCCTCAACTCCCTCCCTTATTTCTTTCTCTCAACTCCCTCCTTTCACTACTTTCTTTACCTCCTTTCTTTCCCTCCGCCCTTTTCTCCTCTCCCTCCCCACTTTTCTCTCTCCCTCCCTTCCTTCTTTCTTTTCCCTCCCTTTCTCCCCTCCCCTTCTTTTCTCTCTCTTCTCTCAGGGAGAAAATGGTATGAGATGCATGCAATTCAACCCACCTGTATGCAAGTGTTTTGCTAGCCCATTTTCTTTTGAATTGTTAGGAAGGAAAAAAAATGTTTTTTTACACACTGACCCAACAAAAATATTAAAGGAAAAACAGGCCTTAAACCTTTGAAGGGGGGGGGGGGCAGCAGAATTTTGAGTGCCTAGGGCAGCACAAAACCTAAATACGCCACTGGTCCTGCCATAGAGTACTAAAGACACGTGCACACTCCTGAGCTCGTATGAGCCTACCTAGTTTTACTCTTCAATCAAAGATACCAAGAGAACAAAGCACATTTGATAGCATTAGTAAATTGGAAACTTCTTTAAAATGACATGCTCTATCTGAATCAAGAAAGTTTAATTTTGAATTTACTGTCCCTTTAAAAGGACACTTTTTGCTTCAGTGTAAATTGTGCTTGTCTCGCACGCCCTGGGATGCCCAAAATTCTGTAACCTGGAAATGCTGCAAAATTAAATCAATTTGCAGCTTTTTAAAAACCTAAATTACAGATTTAAGTTTTTGGCTTCTATAGGGAACATGGGAAAAGGCACAAAAAAAACAACAAGAGGTTTTTAATGTCCCTTTAATACTTCCTAGAAAGGAATTAATCTAGAGTTCAGGTAGGTCTAAACTTGTCATGCATAAATCATTACACACATCATTTTATTAATAAACTAACACCAAACTGCATTCCACTAGGTACACGAGTAGGTTACACAATGACACTGATTCATGGTAAGAAATACTGATGCAAAACAAATGGCATTAGAGCCTTGCTCTGTAGAGCTCACACTCTACAGACCCCGCAGGGAGGAACATGTACTGAGCCTTTGAACATCTCATGAATGGTGCTCATTAACAGCACAATACATGTTCCTTCCTGCACACCCTACAACATGTGTAACTCATAAGTGTCTAGGAAACTATGGCTGAGGTGTTTACCTTACCTGCAAGTAATCTCAGGCTTGCTAATAACTAAATAACCCTCACAAAGCACACACTGATACTGGTCAGTAGTTTATACCACATCATGTATAGAACCATATAATATGTTGGAGCTTTATAAGAATTGGTTCATCTTAGCTAAATACCTTCTGAATGTAAATCTTGTTTGCTACAATCAAGTGATGGCCCATTCTGCAGTTTAAAACTTTATATCTCTTCTGTCATTTTGTTGTAAAGCTGGAGATCCGACCTTCACTGGGCTATAATAGATATTTAGGTCGGGATAGGATTAGTATTTTGTGTTGGTCGTTTACAGGGTCTACCATTTATGGAGATCTTTCATTTTCACATCTAGTAATAATGTGCAACACTGATGCAAGTTTTTAAATGATGTTACTGCTACCAGTATCTGTTATTATATCAATTACATAATTAAAGGGACATAGTAACCATTCAATAAATCACTTGAAAGTTATGCAGCATATCTATAAAAGCCATATCCTTATGCAGAAGCACTTTAAAGATCTAATCAAGACTTGCAAGGGAGCATGGATCTGACATGTGCAGACACAGTTACTTATTTCACGCCTCTGTTTAAATCTACTAAATCTCATAATGAAATATCACAAATTATGGTGAAGTTCCACAAGATCAGATTAAAGTTTGAACTCAGTGCTGACGATGTTGATTGGTTGTTGTTGTTGTTTTTTTCATGCATTTGAAAGAAGCTAAAAGAGCAGTCAATCTGGTTAATTGATCTTAGTTTTAAATAAAGAAGTGAACACAATACATTATCGCCCCCACAAATGAGTTTGCAGTTAAAAATGCTCCTAAAAAGGCCTTTTCATGTGTTAAAGGGACAGTCAATACCAAAATATTTGTTGTTTTAAAAGATAGATAATCTCTTAATTACCCATTCCCCAGTTTTGCATAACCAACACAGTTATATTAATACACTTATTACCTCTGTGATTACCTTGTATCTAAGCCTCTGCAGACTGCCCCCTTATTTCAGTTCTTTTAACAGACTTGCATTTTAGCCAATCAGTGCTCACTCCTCGGTAAATTCACGTGCATGAGCTCAGTGTTATCTATATCGAGCACATGAACTAACGCCCTCTAGTGGTGAAAAACTGCCAAAATGCATTTAGATTAGAGGTGGCCTTCAAGGTCTAAGAAATTAGCATATGAACCTCCTAGGTTTAGCTTTCAACTAAGAATAGCAAGAGAACAAAGCAAAGCTGGTGATAAAAGTACATTGGAAAGTTGTTTATAATTACATGTCCTATTTGAATCATGAAAGTTTTTTTGGGACTTGACTGTCCCTAAACATTGGCTTTCAAAATATGAAATTGGAGGTCACCCAAAATAAACCCATTCTTACCGTAAAGGTTTATTTAACCCCTTTTTTCACCATGCAAGGGAAATACTTATTTACATCTGTGACATTAACCCTGTGAGTGCTAAGCACTTTCCCACCTGGGTGCTAAGCTGTTTTCATTTTTTTTTCCGGCTAGGGGGTCGATCCGATAAAAATCGTCGCCCGCAAAAGCCGGCGACGCCAATAATTGCGCGGATTTGGTATCCTATATACGGCGTAAGCTAGAAGTTACGCGCGTATATTTCTGCCGTCGCCCGCAGTTTTTTGGGCCATAGGCAGGTATACCAAACCCGCGCAGTTTGGTATCCAATATGCAGCGTAAGGACTTACGTGGCGAAAATGGAGAAAACTTACTCCATTTTCACCTCGCCACAAAAAGCAGCCGTAAGAAGCCTTACGCTGACTATTGGAGCCCCGTAACTCCCTAAACTAACTAGAAAATAAACCTAACACCTAACGCATGCGCAATGTCTATCTCCCTGTCAACCGCGATCTGCTAAAATAAACCTAAAACCTAACGCACGCGCAATGTCTATCTCCCTGTCAACCGCGATCCCCCCCCCCCGAAATCCCTAATAAAGTTATTACCCCCTAAACCGCCGCTCCCGGACCCCGCCGCCATCTACATAAACTAACCCCCTACTGTGAGCCTCTAAAACCGCCGCCATCTACCTTATCTATCCCCTAATCTGACCCCTTACACCGCCGCCACCTATATAAAAATTATTAACCCCTAATCTAATCCCCCTATACCGCCGCCAGCTATATTAATATTATTAACCCCTAATGTAAGCCCCTTACACCGCCGCCATCTCTATTAAAATGATTAACCCCTAATTTAATCTACCTACCCCGCCGCCAGCTATATTATCTATATTAACCCTAAGTATATTATAGTTAATATAGTTATTACATTATATATATTAACTATATTAACCCTAATTATATTAGGGTTAATATAGTTACTATAGTATTTATATTAACTATATATATATATTAACTCTATCTAACACTAACACCCCTAACTATATTTATATTAAATTAATCTAATTAATTTATAAACTAAAATATTCCTATTTAAATCTAAATACTTACCTATAAAATAAACCCTAAGATAGCTACAATATAATTAATAATTACATTGTAGCTATGTTAGGGTTAATATTTATTTTACAGGTAAATAGTTAATTATTTTAACTAGGTATAATAGATATTAAATAGTTATTAACTATTTAATATCTACCTAGTTAAAATAATTACCCAATTACCTGTAAAATAAATCCTAACCTAAGTTATAAATACACCTACACTATCAATAAATTAAATAAACTACAAACATCTATCTAAAAATACAATTAAATTAACTAAACTAAATTACAAAAAAAAACAAACACTAAATTACAAAAAATAAAAAAAAGATTACAAGATTTTTAAGCTAATTACACCTATTCTAAGCCCCCTAATAAAATAATAAACCCCCAAAATAAAAAAAATTCCCTGCCCTATTCTAAATTAAACATATTTCAAAGCTCTTTACCTTACCAGCCCTTAAAAGGGCCTTTTGTGGGGCATGCCCCAAAGAATTCAGCTCTTTTGCATTCAACAAATACAATCCCCCCCCCCCATTACAACCCCCACCCACATACCCCTATTCTAAACCCACCCAAACCCCCCTTAAAAAAGCCTAACACTACCCCCCTGAAGATCTCCCTACCTTGTCTTCACCACACCGGGCCGAACTCCTGATCCGATCCGGGCGATGTCGTCCTCCAAGCGGCAAAGAAGAATTCTTCCTCCGGCGATGTCATCCTCCAAGCGGCAAAGAAGAATTCTTCCTCCGGCGACGTCTTCCTCCAAGCGGCAGCAAAGTCTTCATTCTTCCGGCGGCATCTTCAATCTTCTTTCTTCGCTCCGCCGCCGCGGAGCATCCATCCCGGCCGACTGCTAAACTTGGAATGAGGTACCTTTAAATGACGTCATCCAAGATGGCGTCCGCCGAATTCTGATTGGCTGATAGGATTCTATCAGCCAATCGGAATTAAGTTAAAAAAATCTGATTGGCTGATTGAATCAGCCAATCAGATTCAAGTTCAATCCGATTGGCTGATCCAATCAGCCAATCAGATTGAGCTCGCATTCTATTGGCTGATCGGAACAGCCAATAGAATGCGAGCTCAATCTGATTGGCTGATTGGATCAGCCAATCGGATTGAACTTGAATCTGATTGGCTGATTCAATCAGCCAATCAGATTTTTTTAACTTAATTCCGATTGGCTGATAGAATCCTATCAGCCAATCGGAATTCGGCGGACGCCATCTTGGATGACGTCATTTAAAGGTACATCATTCCAAGTTCAGCAGTCGGCCGGGATGGATGCTCCGCGGCGGCGGAGCGAAGAAAGAAGATTGAAGATGCCGCCGGAAGAATGAAGACTTTGCTGCCGCTTGGAGGAAGACGTCGCCGGAGGAAGAATTCTTCTTTGCCGCTTGGAGGAAGACATCGCCCGGATCGGATCAGGAGTTCGGCCCGGTGTGGTGAAGACAAGGTAGGGAGATCTTCAGGGGGGTAGTGTTAGGCTTTTTTAAGGGGGGTTTGGGTGGGTTTAGAATAGGGGTATGTGGGTGGTGGGTTGTAATGGGGGGGGGGGTATTGTATTTCTTGTATGCAAAAGAGCTGAATTCTTTGGGGCATGCCCCACAAAAGGCCCTTTTAAGGGCTGGTAAGGTAAAGAGCTTTGAAATTTGTTGAATTTAGAATAGGGCAGGGAATTTTTTTTATTTTGGGGGTTTATTATTTTATTAGGGGGCTTAGAATAGGTGTAATTAGCTTAAATATCTTGTAATCTTTTTTTTATTTTTTGTAATTTAGTGTTTTTTTTTTTTGTAATTTAGTTTAGTTAATTTAATTGTATTTTTAGATAGATGTTAGTAGTTTATTAAATTTATTGATAGTGTAGGTGTATTTGTAACTTAGGTTAGGATTTATTTTACAGGTAATTGGGTAATTATTTTAACTAGGTAGATATTAAATAGTTAATAACTATTTAATATCTATTATACCTAGTTAAAATAATTAACTATTTACCTGTAAAATAAATATTAACCCTAACATAGCTACAATGTAATTATTAATTATATTGTAGCTATCTTAGGGTTTATTTTATAGGTAAGTATTTAGATTTAAATAGGAACATTTTAGTTTATAAATGAATTAGATTAATTTAATATAAATTTAGTTAGGGTTAGATAGAGTTAATATAGTTAATATAAATACTATAGTAACTATATTAACTATATTAACCCTAATATAATTAGGGTTAATATAGTTAATATATATAATGTAATACCTATATTAACTATAATATACTTAGGGTTAATATAGATAATATAGCTGGCGGCGGGGTAGGTAGATTAAATTAGGGGTTAATCATTTTAATAGAGATGGCGGCGGTGTAAGGGGCTTACATTAGGGGTTAATCATTTTAATATAGATGGCGGCGGTGTTAGGGGCTCACTTTAGGGGGTTATAGATATAATATAGCTGGCGGCGGGGTACGGGAGCGGCGGTTTAGGGGTTAATAATTTTATTAGGTTGCGGCGGGGTAAAGGAGCGGCGGTTTAGGGGTTAATAGCATTTTTATTGTTAGGCTAGTGAGGGGGGATAGCGGATAGAGGGTTAGACAGTGCGGGCTATGTTAGGGAGGCGTGTTAGACTTGTCGGGCTATGTTAGGGAGGCGTGTTAGACAGTGCGGGTGTTTTAAACTTTAGTCAGGTTTTATAGGCGCCGGCAGATTCTAACGTGGCGCAAGTCACTGGCGACGCCAGAAATTTGTACTTACGCAGATTTCTGGACATCGCTGGTTTGTCAGACTTACGGCACGTTAGCATCTGACGGCGACCTATATGGGATAGCTCGAGTTGCGAGCTGAAACTGCGGGCGACGCCGGTTCCCTCGCTTGCGCCGCAAACTGCGATCGATATCGGATCGCGCCCTAGATTACAAGTTTTTGTTGGTAAGGCTTGCGGGGCTAACGAGCAGTTTCAGCTCACCGCTAACCTACAGACAACGCTGGTATTACAGGTTTGTTTAAACCAGGCGTTAGCCGCAGAAAAGTGAGCGTTGAGCAAAATTTTGCTCCACATCTCACCTCAATACCAGCGCTGCTTACGGTAGCGGTGAGCTAGCTAAACGTGCTTATGCACGATTTCCCCATAGGAATCAATGGGGCAGAATCAGCTGAAGAAAAAAAACTAACACTTGCAAAAAAGCAGCGTTCAGCTCCCAATGCAGCCCCATTGATTCCTATGGGGAAATACTTTTATGTCTACACCTAACACCCTAACATGAACCTCGAGTTTAAACACCCCTAATCTTACACTTATTAACCCCTAATCTGCCGCCCCCGACATCGCCGACACCTACATTATATTATTATCCCCTAATCTGCCGCTCCGGACACCGCTGCCACCAACATTATACTTATGAACCCCTAATCTGCTGCCCCCAACATCGCCAACACCTACATTATATTTATTAACCCCTAATCTGCCGCCCCCAATGTCTCCGCAACCTAACTACAATTATTAACCCCTAATCTGCCGCCCACAACGTTGCCGCCACTATATTAAATGTATTAACCCCTAAACCTAAGTCTAACCCTAACCCTAACACCCCCCTAACTTAAATATAATTTAAATAAATCTAAATAAAAGTACTATTAATAACTAAATAATTCATATTTAAAACTAAATACTTACCTATAAAATAAACCCTAAGCTAGCTACAATATAACTAACAGTTACATTGTAGCTATTTTAGGATTTATTTTTATTTTACAGGCAAATTTGTATTTATTTTAACTAGGTACAATAGTTATTAAATAGTTATTAACTATTTAATAACTACCTAGTTAAAATAAAGACAAATTTACCTGTAAAATAAATCCTAACTTAAGTTACAATTACACCTAACACTACACTATAATTAAATAAATTCCCTAAATTAACTACAATTAAATACAATTAAATACAATTATCTAAAGTACGAACCCCCCCCACTAAATTACAGAAAATAATAAAATAATTAAAAAAAATTGAAACTAATTACACCTAATCTAATCCCCCTAATAAAATAAAAAAGCCCCCCAAAATAATAAAAATCCCTACCCTACACTAAATTACAAATAGCCCATAAAAGGGCCTTTTGCGGGGCATTGCCCCAAAGTAATCAGCTCTTTTACCTGTAAAAAAATACCCCCCAACATTAAAACCCACCACCCACACACCCAACCCTACTCTAAAACCCACCCAATCCCCCCTTAATAAAACCTAACACTAACCCCTTGAAGATCACCCTACCTTGAGATGTCTTCACCCAACCAGGCAGAAGTGGTCCTCCAGATGGGCAGAAGTCTTCATCCAAGCCGGGTAGAAGAGGTCCTCCAGACGGGCAGAAGTCTTCACCCAGACGGCATCTTCTATCTTCATCCATCCGGAGCGGGTCCATCTTCAAGACATCCGACGCGGAGCATCCTCTTCTGTCTTCATCTGACGACTAAATGACGGTACCTTTAAGTGACGCCATCCAAGATGGCGTCCCTTCAATTCCGATCCAATCAGCCAATAGGATTGAAGTTCAATAGGATTGAAGTTCAATCCGATTGGCTGATCCAATCAGCCAATAGGATTGAGCTCGCATTCTATTGGCTGATTGGAACAGCCAATAGAATGCAAGCTCAATCCTATTGGCTGATTGGATCAGCCAATAGGATTTTTTCTACCTTAATTCCGATTGGCTGATAGAATTCTATCAGCCAATCGTAATTGAAGGGATGCCATCTTGGATGACAGAAGAGGATACTCCACGTCGGATGTCTTGAAGATGGACCCGCTCCGGATGGATGAAGATAGAAGATGCTGTGTGGATGAAGACTTCTGCCCGTCTGGAGGACCACTTCTGCCCGGTTGGGTGAAGACGTCTCAAGGTAGGGTGATCTTCAAGGGGTTAGTGTTAGGTTTTATTAAGTGGGGATTGGGTGGGTTTTAGAGTAGGGTTGGTTGTGTGGGTGGTGGGTTGTAATGTTGGGGGGGGTATTGTATTTTTTTCAGATCCCCAAGATTTACACTGTTGGAAAGATTAGGTGATTACCTTTGGTGGGTCTTAAGGGTCTGTAGCTGCTTAGATGCCTGAGATACAGCATTCCCCCTGCTCCTATACTTAACATTGTTAATTTTAAATAAAGTTGTGCAGTGACGTCATCACGTCATTGCACGTGACGTCACCATGCATAACGTGAAGCCCTGGCGATGCCTGTCACTATGCAGGCACGATCGCCAGGGTAGGAGTGGGTGGGAGCCCCCAGATCTCCCTCAAGGTGGGTGAGTGCTAGCGACGGCTCTGAGCCGTCGTTAGCACCAGAGTGGGAAACTCTGCGATGGCTCAGAGCCGTCGTCAGCACTCAAGGGGTTAAAAGGATATAAAACCCCAAAATTTTTCTTTTGTGATTCAGACAGAAAATGCCATTTTAAAAATCTTTCCAATTTAATTCTATTATCAAATTTGCTGATTTCACATGATTTTCTGTGTTGCAGAGATACCTAGGTAGGCATGTGGAACACTACATGGCAGTAAATAGTGCTGCCATCTAGTGCTCTTGCAAATGGATAAATTCTTGTAGAAGTGCTGCCATATAGTGCTCCATAAAGCATGCTTCTAAGCATGCGTCCCTTCTTTTCAACAAAAGATACCAAGAGAATGAAGAAAAATTTATAATAAAAGTAAATTAGAAAGTTCTTTAAAAACTGCATGCTCTATCTGAATCATGAAAGAAAAATTTTGGGTTTCATATCCCTTTAACTTATTGTAATCAGAATATGTTCTTAACATTTATTAACCATATGAATGCCATAGGTATCTTGGCATGATGGGAATACTCATATAGTCAATTCAGGACCCCAACATCTACAAATAACATATTTCTAGTTTTTATTGTAATATTTGACAGTAAGTCACACAATCACTGTTGTGATTATCACTAATAGTACTGGTGTCTTTTAAATCGGGTTTTAAAAAGGGATTGTTAAATCGCAACTTTCATAGACCTATTCTAATCTGTTTCCATCCGCACCACTGCTAAACCAATTGATTGCATCTTTTATGTTGTGAGGATGGGCAGATTGTGCACCATTTTTCTATTTTTATATAGTCGCTTTTAAGGTTTGACAAGTATTGATTTTTTTACGATATTTACATCTATTGTTTGTTAAAAAAATATATACCTATACATATATGTAAACTGTATATAGCCTCTCAAATAGGGATGAACAGAGCTTTAATTAATCAATGCCATGTAAGTTAATAGACCTCTTAAACTGTTCCTAACACTCACTATATTAATTTACTTATGACCATTGTAAAATATTTATTTCTTCATAACTGTCTTTTTTATTTTTTTTTAATGTACCTGTTATTCTTGTTTTCCTTAAGGGGACAGTAAAATAAAAAATAAACTATATTGGTTCAGATACAGCACATCATTTTAAACAACTTCTCAATTTACTTATATTATCCAATTTGTTCTCTTTGTGACTTTTGTTGAAGAGTAAATCTAAAAAGGCTCTTAGGGTTCTCAGGAGCGTGCAGGTGTCCTTATTACTCTATGGCAGCAGTGTTCTAACACCATGTTTGTGATAATGTTATACATTGTTGCAAACACTGCTGCCATAGATTGCTAGACTTGTGCACACTCCTGGGGCGCGATCCGATATAGATCGTAGTTTGCGGCGCAAGCGAGGTAACCCGGCGTCGCCCGCAGTTTCAGCTCGAAACTCGAGCTATCCAATATTCAGCGCCGTCAGATGCTAAACTGGCGTAAGTCTGAAAAACCGACGAGCAGGCAAAATGTGCGCAAATACACATTTTAGTCGTCGCAAGTACTTGCGCCTGTATTTTGTTCACGTAAAGTCTCAATAAAGTGTAGTTTTATGCAAATTAGCCTACGACTCGTAAAAAATAACGCCAGTTCTAAGAGATGCGCCACGTAATGACGAGATTCAAAATTCATACTTAAACCCCTGCGCAGCCGCCATTTCTTTAGTGTGTTTGGTTGGTTCTTGGAGCTACAGCACACTACAGTGAGTAGGAGAAAGTCGTTAGAGTAGAGAGAGAGGCGCATTGCATAATATTTAGTTAGGTCGGATTTGGAGGATTTGATAAGCTTGTACATTTACTGTCACTTTTTTACATATTGCACACATTTTGCATACACACATATACAAAATACACAACACTTTTTTTTGATAACACCTTACACATTTTATTTATCTTTTACAGTTTGAAAGGCTGAGTGTCTGGTTGTGATTGTGTGTGATTGAAGTGGGAGTGAGTGTGAGTGTGTGAGTGTGTGTAGTGTGAGGATGTCAGGGAGAGCTAGGGCTGGGGGGAGGAGGGAAGGGGAGTTGCAGGGAGAGGATTATGGACAGGAGGAGCAGCAGGGTCCCCGTCAGGGAGTGAGCGGAGTGGGGAGAGGGAGAGCCAGAAGGGAGGATGGGAGTGGGGTTGCCCCAAGGTCAGGCACACTTAGAAGAGGGATAGAGGGTGCACATGGGGATAGAAGGGGGGAGGAGGGAGAGGATAGGGAGGAACCCACACCAGGGACATCCCAGGGAGGGAGCCAGGCGGCCCAGGACGAGGAGCGTATGAGGTGTCCTAATTTCAGTTTTGCAGAAAACCTCGCTCTAGTCCAGGCTGTCCTGGAGAACCATAATGCCCTCTTTGGACAAGAGAAGGGCAAAGGAGTTGCCCGTAGGCGTAAAGATGCTTGGCAGAAGGTGGTGGAGGCCGTCAATGGTGTGTCCCAACAGAGGAGGAATGTGGATGGCCTAAAGAAGAGGTGGAATGATTGTAAGAGGAGAGTCAAGGAGAAGATGGGCCAGGAAGCAATGTCCCAGAGGGCAACAGGAGGTGGGCCTCACTATGAGGCGGAATACAATGAGTGGCAGGAGCTAATTCGTAGGTCCCTGAGCCTCACAGCAGTCCGTGGACTTCCAGGGGCTCGTGACTCAGGGGCTGCAACATCAGCACAGCATGCTGGTGAGTAACATCCCACACACCAGTATTATATGTATTTGAGTTATAACATCCTATATTGTCACACATTCATGTACACAATGAGGAGCATGGTATTTTGCTTACTAACAACAAAATATACAATGAGATTTAACATTAAAGGGACATGAAACACAAATACGTTTATTTCATTATTCAGATAGAGAATACAGTTTTAAACAACATCCCAATTTACTTCTATTATCTATTTTTCATCATTATTTTCATAATCTTAGTTTATTAAATATCAATGCACATGGGTGAGGCAATCACACGAGGCATTGATGTGCAGCCACCAATCAGCAGCTTATGAGCCTATCTAGAAATGCATTTCAGCTAAGAATATCAAGATAATGAAGCATATTAGCTAATGGAAGTAAATTAAAAGTTTGTTTAAAATTCCATGCTTGGCTAGCTGAATCATGAAAGAATAAATATGGGTTGCATGTCCATTTAATGCTACTTAACACATTGAAAATCATGATATGAGGTGGAATAGTGAAATACTAACATGTCTCAGAGTAACACAGGCCACAAGCCACATGTAGACTTTTCAGTAAATGGACACCATAGTCATCACAATCATAGTGTCACTTAAAGAACACATTTTCTCCATCACTGACATGTACACAGAACTATTGTATGAAGCACATACATGTATACTTTGCATATTAAAACCCATCATATCACAAATCTCAATGTGCACATGCATGTTATAGAGTTTGACATGAGAATGTGGATAGGCCCTAGCATGTACATTGTATGCCCACATGGATAGATATCTGACTGTACTAATCCCTCTCATCATTTGACTCCTCCACAGAACCTCCAGTCACCAGGGTGCCTACGCCCATGAATCCCCCAACACCGGATCAAAGTATATCTCCACCTCAACCACCGGTCCAGAGAGTCCAGCAGGAGTATGCCAGGCATGACATGGGTTGGACTGCCTCAATTGAGAATCCCAATATTATGCCGCCTGCATTACAGGAGGATACCTGGCAGGAGCCCTGGCCGGAGGATTATTCCTTTGGCTTGGAGGGGGAGCCACTCCAGCCCCGAAGGGTAGATGTCTTTACCCCCCCACAAGAATATCATGCCACTCAAGGATTATACCAGCAGGCTGAGTGGATGCACACCAGCAGCCAATGGGACTATCAGTCCATCCGGACATCTGTACCATCGGCAGCAGTTGGAAGAGCTCCACCAACTGAAATTCCTTGCCCTGCACCTACAGCTGAGATTCCGGGGCCTGCACCTCCAGCTCAGATTCCGGTGCCTGCACCTCCAGCTCAGATTCCGGGGCCTGCACCTCCAGCTCAGATTCCGGGGCCTGCACCTCCAGCTCAGATTCCGGGGCCTGCACCTCCAGCTCAGATTCCGGTGCCTGCACCTCCAGCTCAGATTCCGGGGCCTGCACCTCCAGCTCAGATTCCGGGGCCTGCATCTCCAGCTCAGATTCCGGGGCATGCACCCCCAGCTGAGGATCAAGAAATGGAACCAGTGCCTATAGTCCCTGCTGGGGAAGAGCCCATGGATCCACTGAGTTCCGCCATGGGTGAGGAATACATATCCCTACAGAGGAGGCAAACATTGACGTGTGAGAGTCTAACGTCAACCTGTGAAAGAATGCAGAGGGACCAACGCAGGTTCCATAGGAGCCAACAGCGTTTACAACAGCGATCCATTGAGCTGCAAAGGGACATGGCAGCATCTGTAACAGCTATGGATAACTTTTGATGACAAGCATATTAGATATGCTCAATAGCTGCTGATTGGTGGCTGCACATAGAAGCCTCATATGATTGGCTCACATATGTGAATTTCTATTTTTTTAAAATAAGATATCTAAAGAATAAATACAATGAGATAATAGAAGTGAATTGTAATGCTGTTTAACATTGTATTCTCTATCTGAAACATGAGATTAAAATATGTGTTTAGTGTCCCTTTAGTAGAAATATACAGACAGAATGAAGGTACTCACCAAGCAGCCATCCTCCCGAGAGTGTTCCATTTTCAAACATATTGAATAAGGAGGTCTGGCGCAGGATGTAGGAATCATGTGCACTCCCTGGGAAGCCTGCATACACATGTAAGAATTTCAGATTGGTATCGCAGACCATCTGGCAATTCAATGAGTGAAACCCTTTCCTGTTAATATAGAGGATTGTCTCCTCATGTGGGGCCACGATACGCACATGTGTGCAATCAATTGCCCCCATGACATTAGGAATACCCCCCAGTCGATAGAAGCCTTGTTTAAGACGGTTCCATTCCTGGGGGGTACGGGGGAAATGAATGTATCGTTGTGTCTGGTTATCTAGAATCCTGGAGAAGGTAGACTGCGCTAGGCCAGACACAAGCCCCTCTGTTGACTGGTATGAGCCAGTTGCCAGGAAGTGTACAACACACAACAGCTTCTGCATACCAGTCAGAGCTCGGTTCCTATACGCTTGAGGGTCAATATCATCCTTCAAGACCTCATATAGGTTAATGAGGCTTGCAGATGTCAAGCGATATTTTTCCCTGACCTCCACTTCTGTCATCCCAAACAGAGTGACCCTAACCCTATGTACCCTTGGTGCTCTTCCCCTCTGCTGATGCCTTCGTCTTATAGGCCCTGCTGGCCTATGGGCAGCTGCAGCAACAGCAGCATGGGGAACACCAGGAACAGGGACAACAGCAGGAGGAGCAGGGAGGGCAGCAGCAGCAGCTGGAGCAGGGACAGCTACAGCACCATGACCAGGGACCTCAGCAGCAGGGATACCATCCAAAACAGGGGCTTGTAGGGGTTCCAGCACCCCTTGTGCCCCACGACACTGTCTCACTCTAAATGCAAAATACTGCAAGGGAAACATGGTGGCTAATGAGGGTGTGCATTTGCAGGTGTTTTAAGGCTGCAGGTGAGAGGTTGTGCTGTTTGTGATTGGTTTGACACACTTGCAGGGGCAGGAATAATAAATGCTTTTAAGAGGTTAACTATTTGTGAACAAGCTGCTGCTATGTATATTGTTAGGCATGCATTTGTTAGGCCTTCTGAGAGTTCCGATGGTTTCTAAGTCAGTGCAAGGGTTCCTGCGCCTTCAATTTGTGGCGAGCTGAGAATGGAGTAGATTTTGTGAAATCTGTGCGCGTAAGTCCTTACGCCGTATATTGGATAGCAAATTGCGCGTGTTTTGTATGTCAGTCTATGGGCCAAAAAACTACGGGCGACGCCAGAAATCTACACGCGTAACTTCTAGCTTACTCCGTATATAGGATACCAAACCCGCGCAAATCTTGGCGTCGCCGACTTTTGCGGGCGACGATTTTTATCGGATGGACCCCCTGAACTCCTATGAGCCTACTTAGATAAATGTAGAATGTGCATTACTATGTTTTTTTTAAATACCATGCTTTACTGAATATCCCTTACACTCAGCAGCGCCTTGCATGGAAGCGAAAGGAGCCGGTAGCGCAACACTGGATTTGGGGAGTATGGCAATTCACAGAGGAATGAGCCAAATAATAATGGTAGCCTGCAGAGGGGTAAGCGGAATGAATGTGATAGCTTGCAGAAAAGTAAGCAGAACATATACAACGGATTGTTCTTACCATTCACTACATAACCTACTCATGTTTATATACACTGGGGCAACGACTGATGATGATGATAGCTTGTTAGCTTGATATTTTAATCTGACTGCCAATGATCAGCTCACACTGCACAAAAGTTAAATCACATTGGAAGTGTATGAGGTGGTTAACAGAGAGCAAATATACATGTTAGAATATACTAAGCATAGGCAGTCGGGTCTAACTAGTTATCTGGCTAAAGATTCCAGTACCAAAGCGGCTTCTATTAGGAAGCCGTGAACTAAGTGGGGCAACAAACAAATCCAACATACGTCTACCATAAGTTTGGATATTCAACATGTTACAGTTAAGTTCTCATGTTTATAATCTATACACAATTTTGTTGCAAACTATCCACACATGAACCATTAATAGTTACAAATATATCAGTTTGTTTCAATACCAAGATAATGAAGCAAATTAGATAATAGACGTAAATTGGAAAGTTGTTTAAAATGATATTCTTTATCTGAATTTTGAAAGACACATTTTGTGTTTCATGTCTCTTTAAGGTCACTGGCACATCGGTGAATGAGGAGCACATGCAGTGCTTCAGATTTTGATGCCTACAGGCACCTGGGCTGTAATTCCAGCCCTGTTGATGCTCCCTCTTTTCATCTGGATGTGTTTTATACTCAGATAATACATCAGGTACTTTTGAGTCACTGTTGTAAAATAAATCCTCCAAAAAGTTCCTCAACTCCTCAGACAGTGTGACTTTTCTGGGGTTCATAATCGATTTGGTGACTATGCATTTGTCCCTGACAAATCAGCACTTATTGAAGCTGCAACAGGCCTGTGATCTTTTGCAGATGAATCTTCTCCCTTCTGTTGCTCAGTATATGGAAGTTGTGGGTCTCATGATTGCTGCCTCAGACACAGTTTCATTTGCCAGATTTCCTCTTTGTGCCCTCCAATTGCAGATGCTACATCAATGGAATAGGCATAACAAGGATCTGTCTCAGAAGATCCTGCCAGATCACAGGACAAGACAGTCCCTAACTTGATAGCGAACTCACCATTCCGAGGTCAGGGGACCTCCTTTCTTTGGCCAGTGTGTGTAATTTCCACAGATGCACGCCTGTTAGGTTGGGGTGCAGTCTCAGACTCTCTGAGAGCACAGGGAGTTTGGTCTCCCCAGGAAGTGAGTTTACTCATAAATATTCTGGAACTCTATACAATCTTAGTTCACGGCTTCCTCAGTCTGCGATTCCAGTTAGACAATGTCACAGCAGTGGCCTATGTCAATCAGGAAAGGAACTTGCAGTTCCTTAGCAATTAGGGAAGTGTCCAGCATCAACTGGGCAGAATGCATGATTTCTACAATCCACATTCTGGATGTTAACAATTGGGAGGCGTACTTTCTCAGTCGCTAGTCTCTTCACCCAGAGGAAAGGCATGTTCTGTGAATTCTAGTCCCAGCACTTGAAATGCCTAAAGTGTTAAGCCCCTGCTAAGCAAAGCCTCAGTATATCCATGAGGGAAATTAAACATGTTCCAAATTGTGCTACACTATAGAGATGCCTTGCTTCATCACCTCTTCTCTACTACCCTCACTGGTATTATATATCAAGGCTTTCCCTTACCTGACCTCATACTGCTAAACTTCAGTGTAACAGAAGACTACAGAAAAAGAAAATTGTAGAAAATATATATATATATATATATATATATATATATATATATATATATATATATATATATATATATATATATATATATAGATAGATAGATAGATAGATAGATAGATAAAGCAATAAGACTAATGCCACAGCAACATCTGTTGTGGGAGTACTGCACACAATAATCCTAAACTACATAGAGAACAAGGGACAAGCTTAAAAGGCAGGGACAAGTCGGTATAATAGGGCTACTCATTTGGCACATTACTGTCTCAAAATAGCAGAATTACAAAAGAAAAATAAAGTGTCAAGTTTAACAAACTATAAAGTCATAAGAATAAAACTTTAATTATACAAGAAAAACTTAAGTTAAAGCTATCAGACATAACTGGGCTTAGATTTTCACATCTTTATCTGGCACATAAAAGATCCTATAAGATTAAATTCACACTGATAAATATATCAGAGTCAACCATTATCTATTCCTTATATGGAATGAGTAACAAAGTTTTAGGACCATTAATTCGACATGGGTCTTTTACATTTTAAGCAATCAGCAGTTTATGTAGCCAGACTGCAAAATTAAACCTTGTAAGGTGGAACAAACGCTCAATCAAATTTAAAATTCAAACAGGTATCACCATATCAAAAAAACAACACATAGTCTGCGTTATCATTCTCTTAGCCAGCGTTATAGCAGATGTTCCATAACATATTGCAAGGATCTAACTACTGGGTCGAACCTTAGTCCAGGATATTTCTCCCTTGTGCATATAAGATTGGTTAGCAGCCAGAATCAGGGAGCAAAGCGTGCAGATTTTTGTGTTGCAAAGCTATGGAGCAGCATCCTTGATAGCCCAGCAACAGTTTTACTAATTTCAACTAGAGATGTGCACAGGAAAAATGGTTGTTTAATCCAAAATGTTCTTCTCATTAAATTTAAATTGTTTATTGTAGTTTGGGAGCGCACTATACGCACCGCGATCGCACAAAGCTATGACCAGCTGCTGAAGGATCTTTGCTCACTAATCTCGGCTGTTACAGCCCAGCGTGCCGCTCCCTCCCTGGAGTTTTCTGAGCGTTACCTCGGGTCAGATGAGAACTCTCCTTACCCGGAGCTGCCGGTAGAGAATGGATGTCTTCCTACTCACTGTTTTAAGGCCCGTGGGATTGCTGCATCACAGCGCCCCACTCCTGGTCCTGCTGGCATAAGAACTAAGATGGCCGATCTGTCTAGCCCAATGGAGACTTTGATCTTTACCACAAAGTACCCAGATACACACCAGGACTGTGGAAATCAGGATGATTTGGTAACTCTTCTTTCTGACCGTAACAGGTCTGGTCTGCCGGTTCAGGGGAGGTCCGTGCTCGATCTGCAGCTTGAGAACTCTATCGCCCCAAGAGAGCTTAATTATGAAGGAGATCCTTCACAGTATGCCTGCTTCAGTGTTGCGACAAGCTTGCTTACTCAGCTGGACATTATCCTTAACTGCATAAGGCTGGGTATCGGCTAAAACTAATAATGGACACAGAGGTTAATTCCCCCGGCTCAAGACAAGATGGACGCTAGTAACTATCTTTGGCTAATTCTGGATTGAGATTTCTGATTTGTTATGCTAAATGTTTCTCTGCTATAATATAGCTACACCTTGCCCCATATATTCCTCAACTTGTTTTCGTTCGTGGTTGCGTTTGTTTCAGACAAATTTCGTTTGAAATTTTAATTTAGAACTAAAATATTCCAGAACTAAAATATTCCATTAAAAAAGTTTTAAATTTGTATTTTAACTCAGACAAATAAGATAAGAAGTGTACTATACTATATTATAGTATATTTATGTCCAATTAGTAAACTTTTTTTTAAATAGTATAACGGGGCACAGTCACACAGTAACTAGCAACTGCTTTTGCTATGCTGCTAACACAGTAAAGAATAACACAGATCTGAGCCTCTGAGCAGTCTGCAATATGTTTAAAATCCCCCTTTCACTTCCCTCCCTCCCCCTGAGAATGCTGATTGGCTAGAGAACGTCAAATGCTTCCACTGACAGGCTGAGAGAACCTGTCAATCTATTCTGCTGCTCCTTCCTGGTTTGCATCCATTGGATAATGCCTGCTTGCATAAAAAAAAAAGCATACACCAACCGAAAAAAAAAAAAAAATTTTTAAAAGAAAATAAAGTGTTTTTATTTACTTTCTTTGGGTTTTTTCCCGGCCGGTACAACGAATCATGTCCGCCAGACACTTGATAAATCGGCCCCGATGTCCTACTGCAGGTTTGGTGTCCATTATGTAAACTATTCTACACAAATCTTAACAAACGATATACAGCAAGGAAGGCCCAGAGCCTCCCCACAAAAAATGTACACAATTTACCAAAGTTCAGTGGCCAATTGATGTTGTATCTTGATCCCAAATGGTTCCAGAAATGCCACACTGCTAAGTGAGATACGGATGGCGAAAGCTACAACTTCACCCTTCTATAGAAAGGAAGGACATTTACAGAGATACATTAGTATGTGACCATATTGAAACCTTGACTACATGTCCAGACTTAGTTTTTATACAGAAATACATTTTAAACTTTAAAGTTGAGCCTAGGGGGCCCATTTATCAAGCTCCGAACGGAGCTTGTGGGCCCCTGTTTCTGGCGAGTCTTCAGACTCGACAGAAACAGCAGTTATGAAGCATCGGTCTAAAGACCGCTGCCCCATAACCCTGTCCACCTGCTCTGAGCAGGCAGACAGGAATCGCCGGAAATCAACCCGATCGAGTACAATCGGGTTGATTGACACCTCCCTGCTGGCGGCCCATTGGCCGCGAGTCTGCAGGGGGCAGCATTGCACCAGCAGCTCTTGTGAGCTGCTGGTGCAATGCTGAATACGGCGAGCGTATTGCTCTCCGCATTCAGCGAGGTCTTGCGGACCTGATCCGCACTGTCGGATCAGGTCCGCAAGACATTTGATAAATAGGGGCCTAGGTATGAGTTGTGGACAGACATATTCTTCATGTTAGTATAGAAATGATATAAATGCTTAACTTCTTTTCATGCAAAAAAACCCCACCCAATTATTTTAACATACAGTGTTTAACGTTATTTTAATCTATTATCACATTATTATGCTTTTATAGCACAACAATGTTTTATCCAGCTATGTAATTGTTAATGTATTGCATTTGTATTGGATCCAAATAGAAAAATGTTAATATTTACAAAACAGATAAATAGAGCAGAGGGCTTTTCAAAAGAGAATTCTTTATACAATATGACCTGACTGTATTCTGTAAGTTACAGCAGCAAAGATGAAGCAGATACTGCACACCTGGGCAACATCTGTTATGGAAAATTGGATCCTGGGTGTAGTAGAATAAACTACTAACACTTGGAATTTAAACAGATGTTATCAAAAATGGCTGGTCCCAGTTTCCCCAGATCAACTATAGTGAGGTGTGGGGAACAGTTTATTATTTATTGCACAAAATATAATGTAAAGTGTCCTTGAGGAAAAAAGATTGGGTCGAGGGGTAAAAACACATATATAGCTAAGTGAACATTATACATGTATGTGTGTGTGTATGTGACTGTGTGTGTATTTATGCATGTATGTGTGTATGTGACTGTGTGTGTATTTATGCATGTATGTGTGTGTATGTGACTGTGTGTGTATTTATGCATGTATGTGTGTGTATGTGACTGTGTGTGTATTTATGCATGTATGTGTGTGTATGTGACTGTGTGTGTATTTATGCATGTATGTGACTGTGTGTGTATTTATGCATGTGTGTGTGTGTATGTGACTGTGTGTGTATTTATGCATGTATGTGTGTATGTGACTGTGTGTATGTAACTGTGTGTGTATTTATGTATGTGTGTATGTATGTGACTGTGTGTGTATGTGACTATGTGTGTATTTATGCATGTATGTGTGTGTGTGTATGTGACTGTGTGTGTATGTGACTCTGTGTGTATTTATGCATGTGTGTGTGTATGTGTGTATGTGACTGTGTGTGTATTTATGCATGTGTGTGTGTATGTGTGTATGTGACTGTGTGTGTATTTATGCATGTATGTGTGTGTGTATGTGTGTATGTGACTGTGTGTGTATTTATGCATGTATGTGTGTATGTGACTGTGTGTGTGTGTGTGTGTGTGAATGTGACTGTGTGTGTATGTATGTGTGTATGTGACTGTGTGTGTATTTATGCATGTATGTGTGTGTGTGTGTGTGTGTATGTGACTGTGTGTGTATTTATGCATGTATGTGTGTGTGTGTATGTGACTGTGTGTGTGACTGTGTGTGTATTTATGCATGTATGTGTATGTGACTGTGTGTGTGTGTGACTGTGTGTGTATTTATGCATGTATGTGTGTGTGTGTGTGTATGTGACTGTGTGTGTATTTATGCATGTATGTGTGTATGTGACTGTGTGTGTATTTATGTATGTGTGTATGTATGTGACTGTGTGTGTATGTATGTGATCGCGTGTGTATTTATGTATGTGTGTATGTGACTATGTGTGTATTTATGCATGTATGTGTGTGTATGTGACTGTGTGTGTGTATTTATGCATGTGTGTGTGTGTATGTGTGTATGTGACTGTGTGTGTATTTATGCATGTATGTGTGTGTGTGTGTGTATGTGTGTATGTGACTGTGTGTGTATGTGACTGTGTGTGTATTTATGCATGTATGTATGTGTGTGTATGTATGTGTGTATGTGACTGTGTGTGTATGTATCTGTGTGTGTATTTATGCATGTATGTGTGTGTGTGTATGTGACTGTGTGTGTATTTATGCATGTATGTGTGTGTGTGTGTATGTGACTGTGTGTGTGACTGTGTGTGTATTTATGCATGTATGTGTCTGTGTGTGTGTGTGACTGTGTGTGTATTTATGCATGTATGTATGTGTGTGTATGTATGTGTGTATGTGACTGTGTGTGTATTTATGCATGTATGTGTGTGTGTATGTTTGTGGAACCAGCAAATTAAAGATCTCGTTACTACAGCATGGCGGGCGGGGGGGTAAACAGTGTCACTATACAGTACCACTATATACAGTACGGGGGGGCTGGACCATGTCACAGACTACTGTGGTCACTTTATAAAGTGCTGGGGCAGGTAGGGTCAGGCCAGCCATCTCACCGGCAGATTACAGACTGTGTCACTGACTCACTATATACAGTACTGGTGGGTTAAACAGTGTCACTATATACAGGGGGTCAGATTATCTCAAATACTGTGGGCACAGGGTACCTCCTTTTGCAGACATGTAATCTGATTCACATGTTTTTCTGTGTTAAATGTTAAAAAAAAAAAAAAGATCTGTATCAAATTCACTTTTTTTTGGTTTGGGGGGGCCCTTCTTAGATTCTTGCCCCTGGGCCCTGTGGTTTCTAGTTACGCCTCTGCTCTGAATGCATGTATCAGAACCAAATGTGCGGCTGTTTCCAAGTGCCTCAAAGAGTCTAACCACAGTTCACATGTTCACAAAGCAGACTGACTTTAGAGTGGATAAGAAAGTGACTTGCATAGTCTGACATATACAAAGGTGTAACAAGCTTTCTTTCTTGTATCGGTAGGGAATTCAGGAGGGTCCTTAGTCGCACCCACAGCTTTACCTAGGTGTCCCTCTGTCACCAGTACCTGCTATTCTTCTATCAAATGGTGTAGTCCCAAAAAGTGAATGACTTAGTTAATCGGATTATTACTGACAGACCCTTGGCCACATTCACGGCTTACCACAGCGTCCTTACTCTGATCACGATTTACAGTCTTCCGTTGGCAAGGGCGGAGCTATGATGTATATCTCCGCTCTCGGTTAGTTAAAGATCCTGTTGCACGCTAAGAGCGTGATAGAGGCACTTAAGCAGTGGAAATCCTGAACGGCCGTTTGTCTGTGTATTAGAGACCTTTTTTGTTTCTCTGTTTTAATGCTGTAGGTTTTTACTTTGATTATACCTGGGGAAGGGTTAATTTTGATAGGGAGCTTATAGAGGACATTTCTGTGTGCCCTGTTTTTTCATTTTTTTAGCATAATATCAGTGCTGCCCAATCGCACTGTAACACACTATCGCCTAGATTACGAGTTTTGCGGTAACAGGGGTGCGGTGCTAACGAGCGCGGTGCTAACGAGCAGTTTTTTCTCACCACTCACTTCCCTGCAGTGCTGGTATTACGAGTTTTCAGAAACCCGTCGTTAAAAGACAAAAAGTGGGGGGCGTGTCCTAGTTGCCGCCATGATCAGTCGCAAACAGAGAGGCTCCTCACAAACTTGAGAAAATTGGTTGTTTCCCGGTATATATATCTACTTATCCTTATTACAATAGCATCTACTGGTAGAGAACACTTAGCTGGATCGATTGCTACTAAATAATACCACCATTCCTACTACTATTAACATTATCCTCAAGAGGAGCGTTTCAATTATGGCGGCTTAGAGGAAAGAAACATCTACAACACCCCCCCCCCCGGTTCTCCGGGGTCAGCAGGCCTACGGTGATCGGAGTTGGAGCTTCATTTGGGGGCTATTTGGAAAACGGCTTGCATCGCAGCTATTATTGGTGGGGAACCTTGGAACACGCCATGACGGCTCTAGTAGCCGTAGATGCATGGGAGCGCACTATACGCACCGCGATCGCACAAAGCTATGACCAGCTGCTGAAGGATCTTTGCTCACTAATCTCGGCTGTTACAGCCCAGCGTGCCGCTCCCTCCCTGGAGTTTTCTGAGCGTTACCTCGGGTCAGATGAGAACTCTCCTTACCCGGAGCTGCCGGTAGAGAATGGATGTCTTCCTACTCACTGTTTTAAGGCCCGTGGGATTGCTGCATCACAGCGCCCCACTCCTGGTCCTGCTGGCATAAGAACTAAGATGGCCGATCTGTCTAGCACAATGGAGACTTTGATCTTTACCACAAAGTACCCAGATACACACCAGGACTGTGGAAATCAGGATGATTTGGTAACTCTTCTTTCTGACCGTAACAGGTCTGGTCTGCCGGTTCAGGGGAGGTCCGTGCTCGATCTGCAGCTTGAGAACTCTATCGCCCCAAGAGAGCTTAATTATGAAGGAGATCCTTCACAGTATGCCTGCTTCAGTGTTGCGACAAGCTTGCTTACTCAGCTGGACATTATCCTTAACTGCATAAGGCTGGGTATCGGCTAAAACTAATAATGGACACAGAGGTTAATTCCCCCGGCTCAAGACAAGATGGACGCTAGTAACTATCTTTGGCTAATTCTGGATTGAGATTTCTGATTTGTTATGCTAAATGTTTCTCTGCTATAATATAGCTACACCTTGCCCCATATATTCCTCAACTGTTCATGCATACCAGTTCAATGTACAATGTTAAGTTATGGAGAATGTGATTTTATGTTTACTTTATTTCTTGCTTTGTTAGATGTCCCTTGGAGGTTAACTGTGGATCAATATGATTCACCTCATTTTCCAATAAGGCTTAGGTATACAGAGATACATATAACATAATTTATGTAAGAACTTACCTGATAAATTCATTTCTTTCATATTAGCAAGAGTCCATGAGCTAGTGACGTATGGGATATACATTCCTACCAGGAGGGGCAAAGTTTCCCAAACCTTAAAATGCCTATAAATACACCCCTCACCACACCCACAATTCAGTTTAACGAATAGCCAAGAAGTGGGGTGATAAAAAAGTGCGAAAGCATATAAAATAAGGAATTGGAATAATTGTGCTTTATACAAAATCATAACCACCACAAAAAAAGGGCGGGCCTCATGGACTCTTGCTAATATGAAAGAAATGAATTTATCAGGTAAGTTCTTACATAAATTATGTTTTCTTTCATGTAATTAGCAAGAGTCCATGAGCTAGTGACGTATGGGATAATGACTACCCAAGATGTGGATCTTTCCACACAAGAGTCACTAGAGAGGGAGGGATAAAATAAAGACAGCCAATTCCTGCTGAAAATAATCCACACCCAAAATAAAGTTTAACGAAAAACATAAGCAGAAGATTCAAACTGAAACCGCTGCCTGAAGTACTTTTCTACCAAAAACTGCTTCAGAAGAAGAAAATACATCAAAATGGTAGAATTTAGTAAAAGTATGCAAAGAGGACCAAGTTGCTGCTTTGCAGATCTGGTCAACCGAAGCTTCATTCCTAAACGCCCAGGAAGTAGAAACTGACCTAGTAGAATGAGCTGTAATTCTCTGAGGCGGAGTTTTACCCGACTCAACATAGGCAAGATGAATTAAAGATTTCAACCAAGATGCCAAAGAAATGGCAGAAGCTTTCTGGCCTTTTCTAGAACCGGAAAAGATAACAAATAGACTAGAAGTCTTACGAAAAGATTTCGTAGCTTCAACATAATATTTCAAAGCTCTAACAACATCCAAAGAATGCAACGATTTCTCCTTAGAATTCTTAGGATTAGGACATAATGAAGGAACCACAATTTCTCTACTAATGTTGTTGGAATTCACAACTTTAGGTAAAAATTCAAAAGAAGTTCGCAACACCGCCTTATCCTGATGAAAAATCAGAAAAGGAGACTCACAAGAAAGAGCAGATAATTCAGAAACTCTTCTGGCAGAAGAGATGGCCAAAAGGAACAAAACTTTCCAAGAAAGTAATTTAATGTCCAATGAATGCATAGGTTCAAACGGAGGAGCTTGAAGAGCTCCCAGAACCAAATTCAAACTCCAAGGAGGAGAAATTGACTTAATGACAGGTTTTATACGAACCAAAGCTTGTACAAAACAATGAATATCAGGAAGAATAGCAATCTTTCTGTGAAAAAGAACAGAAAGAGCAGAGATTTGTCCTTTCAAAGAACTTGCGGACAAACCCTTATCTAAACCATCCTGAAGAAACTGTAAAATTCTCGGTATTCTAAAAGAATGCCAGGAAAAATGATGAGAAAGACACCAAGAAATATAAGTCTTCCAGACTCTATAATATATCTCTCGAGATACAGATTTACGAGCCTGTAACATAGTATTAATCACAGAGTCAGAGAAACCTCTTTGACCAAGAATCAAGCGTTCAATCTCCATACCTTTAAATTTAAGGATTTCAGATCCTGATGGAAAAAAGGACCTTGTGACAGAAGGTCTGGTCTTAACGGAAGAGTCCACGGTTGGCAAGAGGCCATCCGGACAAGATCCGCATACCAAAACCTGTGAGGCCATGCCGGAGCTACCAGCAGAACAAACGAGCATTCCTTCAGAATCTTGGAGATTACTCTTGGAAGAAGAACTAGAGGTGGAAAGATATAGGCAGGATGATACTTCCAAGGAAGTGATAATGCATCCACTGCCTCCGCCTGAGGATCCCGGGATCTGGACAGATACCTGGGAAGTTTCTTGTTTAGATGGGACGCCATCAGATCTATTTCTGGAAGTTCCCACATTTGAACAATCTGAAGAAATACCTCTGGGTGAAGAGACCATTCGCCCGGATGCAACGTTTGGCGACTGAGATAATCCGCTTCCCAATTGTCTATACCTGGGATATGAACCGCAGAGATTAGACAGGAGCTGGATTCCACCCAAACCAAAATTCGAGATACTTCTTTCATAGCCAGAGGACTGTGAGTCCCTCCTTGATGATTGATGTATGCCACAGTTGTGACATTGTCTGTCTGAAAACAAATGAACGATTCTCTCTTCAGAAGAGGCCAAAACTGAAGAGCTCTGAAAATTGCACGGAGTTCCAAAATATTGATCGGTAATCTCACCTCCTGAGATTCCCAAACTCCTTGTGCCGTCAGAGATCCCCACACAGCTCCCCAACCTGTGAGACTTGCATCTGTTGAAATTACAGTCCAGGTCGGAAGCACAAAAGAAGCCCCCTGAATTAAACGATGGTGATCTGTCCACCATGTTAGAGAGTGTCGAACAATCGGTTTTAAAGATATTAATTGAGATATCTTCGTGTAATCCTTGCACCATTGCTTCAGCATACAGAGCTGAAGAGGTCGCATGTGAAAACGAGCAAAGGGGATCGCGTCCGATGCAGCAGTCATAAGACCTAGAATTTCCATGCATAAGGCTACCGAAGGGAATGATTGTGACTGAAGGTTTCGACAAGCTGCAATCAACTTTAGACGTCTCTTGTCTGTTAAAGACAGAGTCATGGACACTGAATCCATCTGGAAACCCAGAAAGGTTACCCTTGTTTGAGGAATCAAAGAACTTTTTGGTAAATTGATCCTCCAACCATGATCTTGAAGAAACAACACAAGTCGATTCGTATGAGATTCTGCTAAATGTAAAGACTGAGCAAGTACCAAGATATCGTCCAAATAAGGAAATACCACAATACCCTGTTCTCTGATTACAGACAGCAGGGCACCGAGAACCTTTGTAAAAATTCTTGGAGCTGTAGCTAGGCCAAACGGCAGAGCCACAAACTGGTAATGCTTGTCCAGAAACGAGAATCTCAGGAACTGATAATGATCTGGATGAATCGGAATATGCAGATATGCATCCTGTAAATCTATTGTGGACATATAATTCCCTTGCTGAACAAAAGGTAAGATAGTCCTTACAGTTACCATCTTGAACGTTGGTATCCTTACATAACGATTCAATATTTTTAGATCCAGAACTGGTCTGAAAGAATTCTCCTTCTTTGGTACAATGAAGAGATTTGAATAAAACCCCATCCCCTGTTCCGGAACTGGAACTGGCATAATTACTCCAGTCAACTCTAGATCTGAAACACATTTCAGAAATGCTTGAGCTTTTACTGGATTTACTGGGACACAGGAAAGAAAAAATCTCTTTGCAGGAGGTCTCAACTTGAAACCAATTCTGTACCCTTCTGAAACAATGCTCTGAATCCAAAGATTGTGAACAGAATTGATCCAAATTTCCTTGAAAAAACGTAACCTGCCCCCTACCAGCTGAGCTGGAATGAGGGCCGCACCTTCATGTGGACTTAGAAGCAGGCTTTGCCTTTCTAGCTGGCTTGGATTTATTCCAGACTGGAGATGGTCTCCAAACTGAAACTGCTCCTGAGGATGAAGGATCAGGCTTTTGTTCTTTGTTGAAACGAAAGGAACGAAAACGATTATTAGCCCTGTTTTTACCTTTAGACTTTTTATCCTGTGGTAAAAAAGTTCCTTTCCCACCAGTAACAGTTGAAATAATGGAATCCAACTGAGAACCAAATAATTTGTTACCCTGGAAAGAAATGGAAAGTAAAGTTGATTTAGAAGCCATATCAGCATTCCAAGTTTTAAGCCATAAAGCTCTTCTAGCTAAGATAGCTAGAGACATAAACCTGACATCAACTCTGATAATATCAAAAATGGCATCACAGATAAAATTATTAGCATGCTGAAGAAGAATAATAATATCATGAGAATCATGATGTGTTACTTGTTGCGCTAAAGTTTCCAACCAAAAAGTTGAAGCTGCAGCAACATCAGCCAAAGATATAGCAGGTCTAAGAAGATTACCTGAACACAGATAAGCTTTTCTTAGAAAGGATTCAATTTTCCTATCTAGAGGATCCTTAAACGAAGTACCATCTGACGTAGGAATAGTAGTACGTTTAGCAAGGGTAGAAATAGCCCCATCAACTTTAGGGATCTTGTCCCAAAATTCTAATCTGTCAGACGGCACAGGATATAATTGCTTAAAACGTTTAGAAGGAGTAAATGAATTACCCAAATTATCCCATTCTTTGGAAATTACTGCAGAAATAGCATTAGGAACAGGAAAAACTTCTGGAATAACCACAGGAGCTTTAAATACCTTATCTAAACGTTTAGAATTAGTATCAAGAGGACCAGAATCCTCTATTTCTAAAGCAATTAGTACTTCTTTAAGTAAAGAATGAATAAATTCCATTTTAAATAAATATGAAGATTTATCAGCATCAACCTCTGAGACAGAATCCTCTGAACCAGAGGAATCATCAGAATCAGAATGATGATGTTCATTTAAAAATTCATCTGTAGGGAGAGAAGTTTTAAAAGATTTTTTACGTTTACTAGAAGGAGAAATAACAGACATAGCCTTCTTTATGGATTCAGAAACAAAATCTCTTATATTATCAGGAACATTCTGCACCTTAGATGTTGAAGGAACTGCAACAGGCAATGGTACTTTACTAAAGGAAATATTATCTGCTTTAACAAGTTTGTCATGACAATCAATACAAACAACAGCTGGAAGAATAGCTACCAAAAGTTTACAGCAGATACACTTAGCTTTGGTAGATTCAGCACTTGACAGCGATTTTCCTGTAGTATCTTCTGACTCAGATGCAACGTGAGACATCTTGCAATATGTAAGAGAAAAAACAACATATATATAAAGCAAAATTGATCAAATTCCTTAAATGACAGTTTCAGGAATTGGAAAAAATGCCAAAGAACAAGCTTCTAGCAACCAGAAGCAATAAAAAATGAGACTTAAATAATGTGGAGACAAAAGCGACGCCCATATTTTTTCGCGCCAAATAAGACGCCCACATTATTTGGCGCCTAAATGCTTTCTGGCGCCAAAAATGACGCCACATCCGGAACGCCGACATTTTTGGCGCAAAATAACGTCAAAAAATGACGCAACTTCCGGCGACACGTATGACGCCGGAAACGGAAATAGAATTTTTGCGCCAAAAAAGTCCGCGCCAAGAATGACGCAATAAAATGAAGCATTTTCAGCCCCCGCGAGCCTAACAGCCCACAGGGAAAAAGTCAAATTTTAAGGTAAGAAAAATGTTAAATTAAAATGCATTATCCCAAATATGAAACTGACTGTCTGAAAATAAGGAAAGTTGAATATTCTGAGTCAAGGCAAATAAATGTTTGAATACATATATTTAGAACTTTATAAACAAAGTGCCCAACCATAGCTAGGAGTGTCACAGAAAATAAGACTTACTTACCCCAGGACACTCATCTACATATAGCAGATAGCCAAACCAGTACTGAAACGAGAATCAGCAGAGGTAATGGTATATATAAGAGTATATCGTCGATCTGAAAAGGGAGGTAAGAGATGAATCTCTACGACCGATAACAGAGAACCTATGAAATAGACCCCGTAGAAGGAGATCACTGCATTCAAATAGGCAATACTCTCCTCACATCCCTCTGACATTCACTGCACGCTGAGAGGAAAACCGGGTTCCAACTTGCTGCGGAGCGCATATCAACGTAGAATCTAGCACAAACTTACTTCACCACCTCCATCGGAGGCAAAGTTTGTAAAACTGAATTGTGGGTGTGGTGAGGGGTGTATTTATAGGCATTTTAAGGTTTGGGAAACTTTGCCCCTCCTGGTAGGAATGTATATCCCAGACGTCACTAGCTCATGGACTCTTGCTAATTACATGAAAGAAATCTATGTTGCTTAGATCATACATAATGTGTCCCTGAATTGTTGTAGCACTTATGTTAGTGTTAAGGGGGTCTCCATATATCTCACTAGTTATTCCTATCCTTGGATGAGTATGACTTATGTTTTAAGAGGCTGACAACTGTGGGATCACAAGTTTTAGCATTACTATACTTGGGTTGACATGATTTGGCATCTTTCCGCACTGCCAGCAGCCGAGGTAGTGTGGCATGCTGAGAAATTTTTGTAACTTAAATTAGTAGTGCTTTAGTTTCAGTTAAATATTAATACTGTCCCTTTATGATTTTATGTGCAGTTCACCACATATATAGCCTACAGCTATTATTCCGGATTTAGTATAATATGATCCCACCTATCAGGTAATGTCATTAGTTATCTCAGCTCCTTATTCCTATAGAAATCTTTGGGACCTAACCATGTTTAAGCATTTTTGTTTCTTATTTTCAACTCCATACTATTGACAGATTTAGCACTTGCATTATACCAGCTTTGAATAACCTTTACGAACATATATATCCAGTGTAATCCTGATGTGTGAACGATTCAGTATTAATGAGATCCCCTTATGCCATCATGTCTAGGTCATTGAGTATATGGAGTGCTGTTGTTATTGTTACAGAACTAGTTTAGTATGAGCCAAGCTGTTAGGAAATATAACTAGCTACCACAGTTCTTTTATTCCTATTAAAATCCCTGTTACCTTACCATAGTTAAGCACTTTTCTTAGTTTCAACCCCAAACTATTGACGGCTTTAGCACTATGCCAGCTCTAAATGGCTCCTATAAACATATATATCTGGCGTCAACCTGCTGTGAAGTAGATATAGCATTAATGAGGTCTTCTTGTAGAATTATGTTTAGATCACTGAATATATAGCTTACTGCAGTTCTCACATGCCTAGTATAGTATGAGCTTGCATGTTAGGTAATATAACAAGCTACCACAGTTCCTTCAACTCTATAGAAATCCCTGTACCCTGACCATGTTCAAGCATTTTTTTTTTTAAGTATCAACTCCATACTATTGGCAACCTTAGCACTCATACTATATCAGCTTTGAATGGCCCCTATAGACCTGTAACCCTAGACTACACTTGCTATGAGGAAGATACAATGACCAGATATCACAGACTCCTTGACACTATGTTATCTATGTTTTTCGTACGCTGTTTAGCCTGCTATTCCTTTTTTTTTTTTTTTTATTTCTCCAGGTCCAAGAGTGACCATGTTGAACATTAGAGCACCTCCCTAAGTCTTTTAATCTATATGGGTCCATGAGTGGCCCCTTTAAACAATGGAGGGGCAATCATTCTCTATATAAATGTTAAATGAGGTCTCATTTTTTCAGTTTGGTAATAATAACCTATTGAATTGCGATGTCCTAACCTTCTTTACTTTGCTAACTGTCATGGTTAACCCAATTTAGGATATATCTACTGTATTATTTACTGAACTATATACTGTTGTTATTTTTATATACAACCTCAATAAAAATTATTTAAAAAAAAAAAAAAAAAAAGACAAAAAGTGAGCGTTAAGCAAAATTTTGCTCCAAATCTCAGTTAAATACCAGCGCTGCTTAAGTCAGCGGTGAGCTGGTGTAACGTGCTCGTGCACGATTTCCCCATAGGAATCAACGGGGAGAGCTGGCTGAAAAAAAAGCAGCGTATAACTCACTAACGCAGCCCTATTGATTCCTATGGGGAAATAAAATTTATGTTTACACCTTACACCCTAACATGAACCCCGAGTCTAAACACCCCTAATCTTACACTTATAAACCCATAATCTTCCGCCCCCAACATTGCCGACACCTACATTATAATTATTAAGCCCTAATCTGCCGCTCCGGACTCCGCCGCCACGTACATTATACTTATTAACCCCTAATCTGCTGCCCCCAACTTCGCAGACACCTACACTATATTTATTAACCCCTAATCTGCCGCCCCTATGTCGCTGCAATCTACCTACACTTATTAAGCCCTAATCTGCCGCCTCCAACATCGCCGCCACTATAATAAACATATTAAGCCCTAAACCGAAGTCTAACCCTAACCCTAACACACCCTAACTTAAATATAATTTAAATAAATCTAAATAAATATTCCTATCATTAACTAAATAATTCCTATTTAAAATTAAATACTTACCTGTAAAATAAACCCTAAGCTAGCTAGAATATAACTAATAGTTACATTGTATCTAGCTTAGGGTTTATTTTTATTTTACAGGCAAGTTTGTATTTATTTTAACTAGGTAGAAAAGTTAGTAAATAGTTATTAACTATTTAATAACTACCTAGTTAAAATAAATACAAGAGTACCTGTAAAATAAAACCTAACCTAAGTTACAATAACACCTAACACTACACTATAATTAAATAAATTAAATAAATTAAATACAATTACCTAAATTAAATTAAATTAGCTAAAGTACAAAACAAACAAAACACTAAATTACAGAAAATAATAAACAAATTACAGATATTTAAATTAATTTCACCTAATCTAATAGCCCTATTAAAATAAAAAAAACCTAGCCTAAACTAAACTACCAATAGCCCTTAAAAGGGCCTTTTGCAGGGCATTGCCCCAAAGTAATCAGCTCTTTTACCTGTAAAAATACAAGCAACCACCCCAACAGTAAAACCCACACAACCAAACCCCCCAAATAAAATACTATCTAAAAAAACCTAAGCTCCCCATTGCCCTGAAAAGGGCATTTGGATGGGCATTGCCCTTAAAAGGGCAGTTAGCTCTTTTGCCGCCCAAACCCTAACTTAAAACCCCCCCACCCAATACACCCTTAAAAAAACACTAACCCCCTGAAGATCGACTTACTGGGAGACGTCTTCATCCAAGCCGGGCCGAGGTCCTGATTGGAACAGCCAATAGAATGCGAGCTCAATCCTATTGGCTGATTGGATCAGCCAATAGGATTGAACTTCAATCCTATTGGCTAATTGCATCAGCCAATAGGATTTTTTCCACCTTAATTCCGATTGGCTGATAGAATTCTATCAGCCAATCGGAATCTAAGGGACACCATCTTGGATGACGTCACTTAAAGATACCTTCATTCAGCTTTAGTCGTCAGATGAAGAGGATGCTCCGCTCCGCGCCGGATGGACCCGCTCCGCGCCGGATGGATGAAGATAGAAGATGCCATCTAGATGAAGACTTCTGCCCGTCTGGAGCACCACTTCGCCCGGCTTGGATGAAGACTTCTCCCGGTAAGTCGATCTTCAGGGGGTTAATGTTAGATTTTTTTAAGGGTGTATTTGGGTGGGGGTTTTTTAAGTTAGTGTTTGGGGCGGCAAAAGAGCTAACTGCCCTTTTAAGGGCAATGCCCATCCAAATGCCCTTTTCAGGGCAATGGGGAGCTCAGGTTTTTTTAGATAATATTTATTTGGGGGGTTTGGTTGTGTGGGTGGTGGGTTTTACTGTTGGGGGGGGTTGTTTGTATTTTTTTTTTTACAGGTAATAGAGCTGATTACTTTGGGGCAATGCCCCGCAAAAAGACCTTTTAAGGGCTATTGGTAGTTTAGTTTAGGCTAGCATTTTTATTTTATTTTGGGGGGCTTTTTTTTATTTTAATAGGACTATTAGATTAGGTGTAATTAGTTTAAATATCTGTAATTTGTTTATTATTTTCTGTAATTTAGTGTTGTGTTTTTTTTGTACTTTAGCTAATTTAATTTAGGTAATTGTATTTAATTTATTTAATTTATTTAATTATAGTGTAGTGTTAGGTGTTATTGTAACTTAGGTTAGGTTTTATTTTACAGGTACTTTTGTATTTATTTTAGCTAGGTAGTTATTAAATAGTTAATAACTATTTACTAACTATTCTACCTAGTTAAAATAAATACAAACTTGCCTGTAAAATAAAAATAAACCCTAAGCTAGATACAATGTAACTATTAGCTATATTGTAGCTAGCTTAGGGTTTATTTTACAGGTAAGTATTTAGTTTTAAATAGGAATTATTTAGTTAATGATAGGAATATTTATTTAGATTTCTTTAAATTATATTTAAGTTAGGGGGTGTTAGGGGTAGGGTTAGACTTAGGTTTAGGGGTTATTAAATTTAATATAGTGACGTTGGGAGAGGCAGATTAGGGGTTAATAAGTGTAGGTAGGTTGCAGCGACATTGGGGGCGGCAGATTAGGGGTTAATAAATATAATGTAGATGTCGGCGATGTTGGGGGCAGCAGATTAGGGGTTCATAAATATAATGTAGGTGGCAGCGGTGTCCGGAGCGGCAGATTAGGGGTTAAAAAATGTATTATAGTGTTTGCGATGCGGGAGGGCCTCGGTTTAGGGGTTAATAGGTAGTTTAAGGTAGTTAGTTGTTAGTTTTTAGCACTTTAGTTATGAGTTTTATGTTACGGCGTTGTACCATAAAACTCATAACTACTGACTTTTAAATGCGTTAGGAATCTTGACAGGAGAGGGTGTACTGCTCACTTTTTGGCCTCCCAGGACAGACTCGTAATACCGGCGCTATGGAAGTGCCATAGAAAAAAGACTTTATGAAGTTTACGTAAGTTGTTTTGCGGTAAGGCCAAAAAAGTGTGCGGTGCCCCTAAACCTGCAAGACTCGTAATACCAGCGGGCATAAAAAAGCAGCGTTACCCTAACGCAAAACTCGTAATCTAGCCGTATTTGAGGTATGTTCTTCATATAACATTATGGATCAAAAAATAACACTAAAATAAAATTGAAAAGGTCATATTTCACAAAGTGTGTACACCAAGGCTCCACAATATTCAATAGTTTTACATTTAGCTTATCTAATGCTTATGTCACATTTAAAGCAATCAAATAAGTTTGAAATATTTAAATAAAGTCTCATAGTTATTTGTCCTTCCAGTTTAACCTCCTGTATTACTCATGAATATCCAGTTGTTACCATGACGGTTTATCTTTTTTTACTATTTTGTGCCTTTAAGCACCAGATTGAGAAGAAAACAAAACAAAACATAACTCATATGAAAAATAGATAAACACAATAATCATTATCTGGCACCATCATACTCTTAAAAGCAATGAGATCATGTCTACAAGGTGGTGTCGCAAGATCTTGCTGCCCATGATCTTACTTGCTGCCCAAGATCTTACTTAATAACTAGAGTGGTAACGTTTTGATTAGAGTTAGGACTAGTTTTCTGCTGCCCTGTCTTTTACAAAGTGGGTTTTTACCACCTGCAGCAATATCAACCATGACATTAATGAGTGACCTGCGTTTCTGATGTGGTCACATTAGTCTTTCACAACATTGTGGTCACAGTAAATCATAGCTGTAACAGTATTGCATTCTAAGTATTGTTGTGTCATCAAAAATCTTGTATAGAAACCACATTAATCAGCGTGAGAATTGAAGAAATATATATTCTTTTGTCCTCAGCATTATAACATGAGTGCATACGTCTAATGAGGTTATATTTCTGGGAAACACCAGTAGTTTTAGTTGAACCATATTGTTAATAAAAAGTGAGATTTTTGTGCAACAATTTTGTTAATTTTTCTTTTTATAGCTACATTATAAAGAAAGACATTGCAGGACATACTAGCCCCTAATGTTAAATACATAGTTAAAATAGTGATATTTTAAAAGGGGATCCGTCTAGCGATCGAGATTGGCTGCTGTAATCAGTAATTGAAAGCAGCATCAACAAGAGGGTTTTACTCTGTGGGAGGAGATGCTTCTTTGACACTGATGTGCATTGAAAGTGTAATGTAATTGATACCTTTACACAGTATTGAATGATAGTACAACCTACATATGTCAACAGAAACTCAACCTCTAACCCCAAAAATGCCTTCTAATGGACCATTTTATCCCGTTGCCCCCTTCCTCCTTTCCTAAATAAATCAGCTGACAACGTAGAGCAATATGTTGGACATTATGGGGTCAATTTATCAAGTTGCGGCAGACAGGGGCGTACATATGCTCCCCTGTCCGCCGCAGCTCGCCTCTGGCTAGTTGAATTCCCCTGCCGGAATTCAGCATTGCACAAGAACGCAATTTTGTGCTCTTGTGCAACACCACCTGCGCACAGCCAATCACACGGGGGCAGGAGCTGTCAATCTCCCCAGTCTGATGAGACCGGAGAGATTGAAATTTGCTACCTAAGAGGTGGCGAAGAGGTTAGGGAAGCAGTGGTCTGATGACTGCTGCTTCATAAATGCGGAATGCAGGTTCTCTTGTGAGAACCTGCAGTCATAGGCAGGCAAAGCCTGAAAAATTATTTGATAAATCGACCACTGAATGTCAACTAAATTCTTATCCCACCAATAAGTATGTATTAGTCAATGTTTATTTTTTGATAATTGTTCTAAAATTGCTCACAGTTACTGGAATTTAGACAATCTCTCCTCCATCCCTTTTTTAACAGTTACCTAATTTTGAATTCAAAGATAAATTAAATTGGTTTTATGCATTAATGACATAAAAATTGAGAGTCACACGACTTTTGAGATGCATTCTTGTTCCTCTTATCCCTCTGGATTTGACTTGGATTTGACTCTATAAATTTCCGTGTGCCGAAACCCAGTTTATTTCTAAGTTCCCTGATTATCTTCTTGTCTGTGTAACATGTACAGATGTGAAATATTAGTTGTGAGAGATTGTCTTTCTTTTGTACTTCTGACATTGTACAGATAAATGTTCAAACAAAGCTTGTTGAAAAAAAATGCAAAAAGAAAATGCTCTATGCACTATTGCATGTATATAACTGTGTGTTTAATCCCTGCAAAATGGTTTTGGGGTAAAGGGAGATACAAAACAGCAATGTTTCATTGGTTCCTAACTGAACATATCTGGTGAGCTGACAGGAAGCATATGTATGTAGCCACCAATAATAAGCAAGCTCCCAGTAGTAAATTGCTGCTCCTAAGTCTACCTAGCTTTTAAACAAAAGATTCCAAGAGAACAGGATACATTTGATGAAAGAAGAAAATTAAAAAGTTCCTTAAAATTGTATGTTCTACCTAAAACCATAAAAGTTACATTTTCACTTTCACATCCTTTTAAAGGCATATTAAATTAAAAGCCTAGTATTGTAGTTATCCCCCCCCCCCTCTCTAGTCATGGGTGCCGCCATGTTTAAATGTCTTTCACTACATTCCAGTGCTGAGTTTGCACATGTGCAGTAAATCTCCTTCAGATACCTGTAGTGTAACTTAAGTTCCAAAATGGCAGCATCCATAATTAGGGGGATGGTATATGAAATGTATTTTTAGCCTTTAATGCCCCTTTTACTTTTTTGTCAGCTACATGTGATGCAGGTTCCCCATTGTCTCACACTCAGACATCTTTTACCCATGTTTATTTGCTCATTGTTCTCACACTCTTATACAGTCTGTGTGCGCTAGTGTGAGGGCCACCATTTTTTTTTCCCACTCAGGTGAACACATTTTTATAAATTCTCTAACTGAAAAAACCCATATCTAATTCTAAAGGATTTTAGACTTTCTTTTATTAATCTACTATTGCTTGCATATCAGTATGCGTTTAAATCAGCAGTGTAGATACTGGGAGCTAGCTGACCACATCTGGTGATCTAATGACAAGAAAAAAATGTGTGCAGCAACCAATCACTAGCTAACTCCTAGTAGTGCAGTTCTGCTGATGAGCATATGTACATATGCTTTTCAACAAAGGATACTGAGATAAAGTACTATTGATAACAGAAGTGAAATTAAAAGTGCCTTAAAATCATATGCTCTACCTGAACCATGAAAGATTAATTTTGAATTTAATTTCCCTTTTAATGTATAAAGATTTTAGTTGTATTCTTTCTAAGCAAACAAAACAGTATTCAGTTTGTTAGTCCATATTGGGTATTTGTGCCAATTTCAGTAACATCAGACTTTATAGACTACTAAATCATCACAGGGGTATATGTTATGTTATTCAGAGCAGCTGATTTGCTAATACTCCTTCAGCTCTATAATGCTTAGTGAATGGGGTATATAAAATAAGAACTGGTGAGACTGAATCTACCACAGTGTGATCATCTCATGCACATACTACATGAAAATGTCTCCACCAAGTGGTTGTTGGAGGAGCTGGGGAGCTGTGTATTGGAGTTCTGTTCTGGATTCAGTGGCGTCACTAGGGGGGGGGGCGGGGGGGGCGGGCCGCACCCGGGTGACACCCTCCAGGGGGTGACACCAAAAAAAAAAATTTTTTTTTTTTTTTTTTTTAATTTTATTGAAATTCAAAGAAATACAATGTTGAGATGCATAGATTATTTTATTAGAGGCTGGCATTTGTGAACATTAGTGGGACTGGGGAAGTTGTAGACACACAATTTTTTGCAATAAACTGTAGCTATAGGAGATACTTCTCAGAATGGTTTGCCATCGCTGGTATGGGGGAGGGGGGGGGGTAAGTGGGCCAAATGCATTACATAAATGGTTTATTGTGGATTTTACAGAGGGATTAAAGGGACACTGAACTTTTCGTGATTCAGATAGAGCATGCAATTTTAAGCAACTTTCTTATTTACTCCTATTATCAATTTTTCTTCGTTCTCTTGCTATCTTTATTTGAAAAAGAAGGCAACTAAACTTTTTTGGTTCAGTACTCTGGACAGCACTTTTTTATTGGTGGATGAATGTATCCACCAATCAGCAAGAACAACCCAGGTTGTTCACCAAAACTGGGTCGGCATCTAAACTTACATTCTTGCATTTCAAATAAAGATACTAAGAAAATGAATAAAATCTTATAATAGGAGTAAATTAGAAAGTTGCTTAAAATGTCATGCTCTATCTGAATCACAAAAGAAAAAATGTGGGTTTAGTGTCCCTTTAAATTGGCCTGAATATGATAACTCTGCAATAACCCAAATATAGATCTGAAGGGCAACGCTGTGGCCCTCTCTGCATCAGTCAGCGATGGTGCCAATCGTTGGTGGTGTGGGAGGGCTTGGAGGGAGGTGGGTGGGCGGCCTATCACTGGAGGAGGGGGCGTGAAGGGGGGCAGGAGCGGGTGGGACTCTTACGTCACGCTACATCATGGCAGAGAGTGGGAAGGAGGGGGGGTCCTATGTGGGATTTATGTCTGGAAAGGGATCTGGGGGGGGGGATTTGCTAATGAGGGGGGGCAGCTACACTACGGAAAACGGAAAAAGTTTTTTAAAAATACAATAATTTAGAGCAAACTGGGTACTGGCAGACAGCTGCCAGTACCTAAGATGGCGGCAAATAGGTAGAGGAGGGAGGGTTAGAGAGTTGTTTGGGGGTGCTCAGGGAGGTTGGTTGGTAACCCTTTTATTTTTATACTCGCAGACTTTCTGCCAGTACTTAAGATGGGGGTGACTTTTGGGGTGTGGGGAGGGAAGAGAGCTGTTTCAGAGGGGTCAGAGAAGGATCAGGGGGTGTGATGTGTCAAGTGGGAGGCTGATCTCTACACTAAAGCTAAAATTAACCCTGCAAGCTACCTAATTAACCCCTTCACTGCTGGGCATAATACAAGTGTGGTGCGCAGTGGCATTTAGCGGCCTTCTAATTATCAAATAGCAAAAGTCATATATGTCTGCTATTTCTGAACAAAGGGGATCCAAGGGAAGCATTTACAACCATAACCATGTGTGCCATAATTGCACAAGCTGTTTGTAAATCATTTTAGTGAGAAAATTAAAGTTTGTGAAAAGTTAATGTTTTTTTTTATTTGATCGCGTTTGGCGGTGAAATGGTGGCATGAAATATACCAAAATGGGCCTAGATCAATGGGTTGTCTGCTAAAAAATATATACATGTGAAGGGTTATTCAGGGATTCCTGACAGATATCAGTGTTAAAGGGTCATGAAACCCAAAAATTTTCTTTCATGATTCATATAGAGAATATAATTTTAAACAACTTTTTAATTTACTTCTATTATCTAATTTGTTTCATTCTCTTGGTATCATTTATTGAAGGAGCAGCAATGCAGTAATGGTTTCTAACTGAACACATGGGTGAGCCAATCACAATCAATATATATATATATGCAGCCACAAATCAACTGCTAGAACCTAGGTTCTCTGCTGCCCATGAGCTTTTCTAGATAAACCTTTCAGCAAAGAATAACAAGAGAAGGAAGCAAATTAAATAATAGAAGTAAATTGGAAAGTTGTTTAAAATTGTATTCTCTATCTGAATAATGAAAGAAAAATTTTGGGTTTCATGTCCCTTTAATATGTAACTATCACTAATTTTGAAAAAAAAAGTGATTTGGAAATAGCAAAGTGCTACTTGTACTTATTGCCCTATAACTTACAAAAAAAAAGCAAAGAACATGTAAACATTGGGTATTTCTAAACTTAGGGCAAAATTTAGAAACTATTTAGCATGGGTGTTTTTTGGTGGTTGTAGATGTGTAACAGATTTTGGGGGTCAAAGTTAGAAAAAGTGTGTTTTTTTCAATTTTTTCATCATATTTTATAATTTTTTTAATAGTAAATGATATGATGATAATAATGGTATGTTTAGAAAGTCCATTTAAAGTGCCATAAAACATGTTGAGATCTGTGCATATCCTAAAAGGGCTAATTAATTAAAAATAGTTTGCACAAAAAACATTGTTTAAAAATTGCTGGCAAGTATTTTAAAATAAATTTAAAAAATAAGCAAAATGAATTACATAGCTTAGCTGCCTGGAGCAGCTAACTCCACCCCACTTATCAGCGTTTAGACACAGGCATTGTATTTCAGCTTCTAGGCATGCTCCAGCAGATAATCTCTATTTACTTTTGTATTCTACCAAAAGCAACCATAGATATAGATAAAGCCATAAAATGAATTGTGTGGGGGGAGTTAGAGCTTTACAATTCAGAAACTAAAAAGAAAGGGTTAATGGCGAGGCACTGCAGTATAAATTTGCAGGTAAAGTAATTAAAGTACATATTATATTATGTCTCTATTCCAAATTGTTTTATGTCCCTTTAATGGCGAGAAAAACAGTATATAATATGTGTGAGTACAATAAATGAGTAAGAGGAAAATTACAGCTAGACACAAACACAGCAGAAATGTAAAAACACCCCTGGTCCTTAACGGTAAGAAAATGAAAAAAAAAAAAAAAATGGTCTGGTCACTAAGGGGTTAAATTGAGAATTTATATCTGTGCCACACTTTTCCTTTTTAACCTCACTCTCCCCTGTGAGATTTTCTATTCTAGAGAACTTCATTATTTTTCATCTTTTTTTTAATAAAAAAATGACTTTATTTAGGTTACTGAAAGATACAATGTGGGAGGCGCAGCTCCTCATAGGTTACAACGTTTAGTCAGTAATTTTTGGTTATTAAGAACAAAAAGATTATGGGGAAATAAGAATAAGGAAAAAAATGGAAGACAAGAAAAGAAGAGTAGATAAAAAAATAAAGAAACCTTTTGACATTCTCTGTGGAATTCTTGTACATTTCAGATGTTTGGGTAGTTTACAAGTCTTAGTATTATAATTATGTAACATTGAAATAGTAAAAAAGGCTGTTCTGTATTTCTATTTCAACTCTAAGTAAGCATTATTGTATTTGAAACAACTCTGTCACGATTTGTTTTAGCTGTATGTCTGTAGCTTTGTTGTTTTTTTATATTAGGTTTTGTTTTTCTCTGTACATGTTGATTCCATGAGGTATGATCTTATTTATATTGAGGGAGACTTTTCATGTTTATTTGGGCTTTGTTTTTGGTTTTTAATGTATTGTTCCCACCATGTGTTTAGCAGTTCTGCGTAAGTGTCCATTTTAGTGTTTTTAATAAAGTAATACTCTTCTAGTTCTAAAAACTCTGAAAGCCGGCGGGGCCACATTGATAAAGTTGGGGCCTCTTTGCTTCTCCAATTTTTAGCTAATAGGTATTTTACACTATTTGTCATAATGTAAAATAATTTTAAGTAAGGTTTATATTTGTTTTTTTGTTTTTTAGTAGCCACACTAATGGGTCCAGAGTGAATTGGGTGTCTAGTATTGTTTCTATTTCTGTGATGATCATAAGTTTTGAACTGTGTTGCTCCACCACCACACGTGGGCCATATTGCTGTCTTTGTGGCCACACCTCCAACAGTGGTCTGATTTACTATGATAAAGACGGTGCATTGTTTTTTTTATTTTAATGATTGTTTATTAAGTTTTCAAGACAAAAACATTACAGCTGATCAGAACTCGCAGGTTCAAACACTTCAGACAAGAAATTATTTCGAAAACATATGAGATCGATGTGGATTGTCTGAAAGTGAGGATTAACAAGTCCATAATGTATAAGAGTCCATGTCTCTTATAGTATCTGTAACATAGAAACATACATATTGACGGCAGATAAGAGCCATAGGCCCAGCAAGTCTGCCCGACATTACCTAACAGTATAAACTTATCTAGTTCGTAGGATAGCCTTATGCTTGACCCATGCATTTTTAAAGTCCCCCACAGTGTTTGTTGCTACTACCTCTTGAGGAAATTTATTCCATAAATCAATCATAGAAACATAGACATCTGTAAGAACCTACATTGTCCGTCATCAAGTTAAAGTTTAAAAGAAAACCACATATGTGTGAAGTTGGTGGGGAGGGGAAAAGGGGGATGAAACAATAACAACATAAAACAAAAATATCCAAGGATTGGCTTAAACAATAAAGCATGCATTTACTATAAATGGTATCTTCACTGTTTAATGAAATCCCATAAATTTCACATAAAGGAAACACATATAACTCATCCGAAATTCTACAACCTCAAACCCAATTCCACCCATTTCATGTAACTATAGAGTACTGTTCCAAAAGAAAGAGCATATCATAGTAGAAAGTAATTTGCCCCGTTCTAAAGTAGTAGAGCCTTTCTAGGATTAGTGTTTTTTTTACTGAGGCTAACCATTCAGCTAGGGATGGGATTTGGGCGGATTTCCAATTTATGGGTATAAGGCGTTTAGCTGCATTTATCATGATCTGGTATAAGCATCTTCGGATCTTACAGGGTATATCTGAAATTACATTGAATAGAATCCTTTCTGGTGTGAGATCAAGTTGTCTGCCAATTACTTTGCATGCCTGGCTATGAATTGTTTCTTAGAAGGGACATAAAATGTCACAACTCCACCATATATGATACATAGTGCCCTCCCGTCCACACACCCCCCCCCCCCCAGCATCTGTAGTTTGTGTTACGAAACATGTGTTTTAGTTTGTTTGGGGTTAAATACCATCTGGTAAGGATTTTTGTATTAGTTTTAAGAGCTGCTGCAGAGTGAGCCGATTTAGCAGTTGCTTTAAACCAGGATGACCAAAGTTTAGGAGAGATTGGCCAGTTTAGTGCTTTTTCTCATTTCAGGGTATAATTTGGTTTTGAAGGCAGGTAAGACCTGAGAAGGCACCTGTACATTGTCAATATTACTTTTCTTGGGTGATGTTGCATAATGCATAAGGTTTCAAATAAAGTAAGCAATCTTAAAGGGACCTGAAACCCAACAAATTTCTTTCATGATTTAGGTAGAACACATCATTTTAAACAACTTTCTAATTTATTTCTATTATCTAATTAGTTTCATTCTCTTGGTATCATTTGTTCAAGGAACAGCAATGCACTACTGGTTTCTAACTGAACAAATGGGTGAGCCAATAACAATCATATATCAAAAGCCACCAATCAGCAGCTAGAACCTAGGTTATTTGCTGCTTTTGAGCTTACCTAGATAAACCTTTCAGCAAAGGATAACACAAGAAGAAAGCACATTAAATAATAGAAGTAAATTGTTAAGTTATTGAAAATTGTATTCTCTATCTGAATCATGAAAAAACGTTTTTGGGTTTCATGTCCCTTGAACATCTCTGATTTTGATTTATGAGTGAAAATGTAATGTCTAGTTTGATGGTAAAATAGCCATGAGTTACAGTGGGTTAATCCTTTTTCTATTAGTGTCTGTCTCAAAGCTAAGTTTCCCATCTCTACAAGCATGGATAGGGAAGAAATCTAGCATATCTGGGACTTGAGAGGTACTTTTTTTCCCTGTATCTCAATTGGGATCTCTTTGTTGAAAAGGAGGGTAGTCAAAGGGGAATAGGGGGATGAGATTAGAGCGATATTTATTACGTATAATTACCCAATCTGACCATATTTCTTTTATGATTGGATATAGCGAGAATGAGGACAAAGGAGGTTTTTGGGGAGCCCAACACATCCTCCCGATATGAGGTGTATTTAACAACTGGGTTTCTAAGTTAATATTTCTCTTGTAGATAAACTTTCCTTGTCTACACCATTCTATAACTCTATTTAGTGATATCGCCCATTTATATTTTTTTTTTTTTTTTTTTTTTTTTTTTTTTAAAGCAACTTTATTGAAGATATTATTTAAATAATACAATTGGTGGAGACGCAGCTCCTAGTCAGTATTATTTCAATCATTATTGCATTTTATAGAGTTACATTCTTATATTCCTTACATAACTTATTTATTAGAGAAGTCAACTCAGTTTTGCTTCAGTCCTTTTTATAGTTCCTTCCAAAGTTGTGAAAGCCGTAATGGCTTTATGAACAATAACAGAAAAAAATTGTATAATTGGGATAAAGAAAAAAACAAAACTCAAAGGGGAAAAAATAAAAATTGGAGTCCCGTCCCGTCCAGCCCCTCCCCAGTGTCCTGCTATTTTTAAAGTATGTACTCTCTTTGACCCACTTTATTTGGCCATTCTTCAAAGTAATTTAACTGTTCTCTTTGATTTCTTATATTCCCCCCATATCTGGGATAGTTCCGCGTAAATTTCCATCTTTTCGTTTTTTAAATAATAATACTCTTCTAGTTCGACTAGGTCTGAGGTCTTCCTAATCCACATGTCTAATGAGGGGGCATCTCTATGTTTCCAGTTTTTAGCGATTAATATTTTAATTCCATTTGTCATAATTTTAAACAAATTAAGATTGGGTTTGTATTTAATGTTAGGGGGTTTATTTAATAACCATATCAGGGGGTCTAGTGGCATTTCAATGCTTAATATATGTTCTATCTCTGAGATCACCAGTCTCCATAAGTTTTGTATGGTGTTGCACCACCACCACATGTGTGCTGTGTCACTATTGACATGGCCACATCTCCAGCATTGGTTTTTTTGCGAGCGGAATAGTCGGTGAAGTTTTCTGGGAGTGAAATACCATCTATGTAATAATTTAATGTTTATCTCTACCACGGAGGAGGAGATTGAAGTTTTCAGGGTAGCTTGGAGCATGGATGTGCTTGTTTGAGGAAGTATAATAACCCCCAAATCCGATTCCCACCTCTCCATATATGGAGGTATATAACCGGGTGGTTTTTGAATTAGTATTTTGTATATGGCGGACAGGGTGGATATCGCCCATTTATATAATTGAAGATTAAGGACTCCCAGGTCTCCCTCTTCTCTGTGTGCATAAAAATGTGTTTTGGGAGCCATGAAGAGGTCAGAGCACAAAATTCTTCCTGTAGGAAGCCATAATTTATTTTGCGTAAATCTTCCATGTTAAAGGTAATAAATATTCCTAAGTAACATTTTGTAAGGGATATATCAATCCTTGGTTAAAAGATTTAAACAACACAAACAAAACACACAAAACAGTTTTCAATACTTGCAGTACACAACAGGTGTACACACTTGAGAATATTAGAATAATTCTGAAAATTGGGGAATATATCCCCTTTGGGCAATATAGGTGGCCTAAAGATGAATGAATACACATAAGCAGGTTACGTTAATTTAAACTCAAAATTATTATTTCAGATTTTTGAAGCATATATATGGGCACAGGACATGTATGTTATTAAACAGTAATCTCTAAAATGTAAAACATTTTAAAATGACAAAACTTTCATCAAAGTAAAGAACATATCCCATTTTGGGTTTGTTACCGTCCCTCTGTTCCAGGGCTATTTGTCTTGAGTTCCTTCTGATAAGACTTCTTTGAAGAAGCTCTTTGCCACTCAGACCTCTGAGGAAGAGGAGGCGGATGTACTCTTTCTTTGTTTATGGAAGCCGGTGTGTGTGATCTTGAGGAGATGGAGGTGTTATCTCCAAATCTGTGCAGATCCGTCCAAAATCTTCTTGAGTGTTACATATCCATCTTCTGCCTTTCCACAAGACCTGCAGGTTAAAGGGGTGACCCCATATATAGGGGATGTTATGCTGGCGTAGTTTAGTTGTAAGCGGACGAAAATCCCTTCTTTTTTGTAGAGTCCTTGGGGTTAGGTCCTCAAAAGATGTAGAGAGTCCGTTTTAAATGTTATAGGGTATTTCTGTCTGGCTTTTTTCATTATATTTTCTTTTATTGGATAACTGGTGATTCTAACTATAATGTCTCTCGGCAGCTGATCGCCTAGCAGTTTGGCACGTAGTGCCCTGTGGAATCTATCCAAGGCGATGGTTGTTTCTTCATCTTCATCCGTTAGGTAGGTAAACAGTCCCTGTAAATGTTGTTCCATGTCAGTGGGTGCTACTGTCCCAGGGACTCCTCGTATTTGGATTTTATTGTGGCGACTTCTGTTTTCCAGATCATCGATTTTATTTTCCAACTGTGTAATTGTCTCCTCTTGCTGAGACATGCCTGAATTGAAAGAGGTGAAATTAGAACTGAAAAGGTCTGAATCCCCTTCTAATTTCTCCACTCTTGGACATCTAAGAGCTCTTTTTTAATTTCCGAGATTTCTTCTCTGATGCATTGTTTAACTTGACAAATGAGATTTGAGAAGTCTTTTTAGATGGCAGGGAGTTTAAGAGAGCCCTAGGGATAGATATTGCAGTATCAAGGGATTCTTCCTCAGATTCTGAGGATGGTGACGAAGTTCGTGAGAGTGTATCTGGAGGATTTTTTTGTACTTTTGAGGGTGTTTCCAGATTCTTAAAAAAATTGTTTACTGACGGCGTTGAGGGAGGTTGCTTCCTCACCGGCTTATCAGCCTTACTGCCTTTTTTAGGAGACATTCTTGTTTTGTACAACTCATAGATGTAATAGATGATTGTTTAATAAGTAATCTCAACAATCTTTAGACCTTTCCCAAGGAGACTCTGCAGTGTGTTCACTGTATATATATGCAGCGCTAAATGACTTTCCGTTAATAACTTCAGTTTAGTTTCATCTGCGAGTTATGTTAGGAAAAGTGTTTCTGGTTGCCCTGATAGAGTTGGAAAAACAGTGACCAATAACCCCTGCTCCGTCCTTCAGGATAAATATTTTAGTATAAGGTTATCAAACTGATATAAATCTCTTCGAACTCTTTATCCTGCTGGTATTTGTTTAGTATTAGGCTGTGTCTCAGTTAAAATCTTTGGGTGCCTATGGAGGTAAATTTCACTGCACCATCCAGTAGGCCTAAACTACGCAGAAAACCTACGCATGTCTGTTATAATAGTAGAGAGTGTCCGTTAGTGACAGCCTTATAAAACACATTTATTAATGTATTGGGTACAGGTGCTTTTCGATATCAGTAATGTTAAATATAGTGTTGGTTATAGATCTGTGTACATATTCCTACTCTGTTTGAACATGCTAGTGGCCTAATAGGCCCACTGAGACTTAAGATCCGGAATAGTTTAAACATTAAGTCTCATTCCCCCTGTACCTGCTTCCTACTTTCAGCTGCTGTCCGGAATTCTTTTGTGTGCCGGGACTGCATGTCAGTTTCGCACGGTCCAGAATTCTATGAACTGCAGCCTGTAGAGACTAAGGCAATGTTGCAGATACTGTATGTTACCTGTTCACCGGGCTTGCTCCGCATGTAAAAGCCTCTTTTTGAGTCTTTGCTGGGTTTTAACTAATGAATTTCCCCAGGGCGGGTCCCAATATTATCCCACAGCTGTAGTTGCTAATTGTCTCTGATTATTTGGCCTGAAATGTCCAGAAAGTTGCGGTTTGCCCGTTAGGGAACTTGGAGCTCACTAGCGTGCAGCCTTCTCCATCGAGCGCTGGCTCCGCCCCCAAATATGGTGCATTTTATTTGGAGTAAGGTACCATCTGTGTAGGAGTTTAAAATTCCTTTCCTGTAGGGTTAACGAGATTGATGTTTTGGATATATTTTGGAAAAGGGTTAAACTCGTTTGGGGCAGAATTATTATTCCCCGATCGTCTTCCCACTTTTCTAAGTAGGGGGGTATGTATCCCAGTGGGTTAGTAGTCAGTATTTTGTATATTGTTGAGAGGGTGTGAGTGAGTGGGGGGTACATACACATACATTTTCAAAATTAGTTAGTGGTCAAATCATGTTTCTGGTTTGTTCGTGGTGTGTAATAAAATTATGTACTTAGTGATAGGTAAACCAGTAAGGAAAACATGTATATCCCTTGTCTAAAAGATCCGCTTGTGATAATAACGTTTCGTTAGCAATTAACATATGTATTGAGATGCTGCGTTTAAGGGTTTCTAATGGGTCAGTTATTACACTAGCTCCTATCGTAAATTGTCCATTTTCTATTAGCGAAGTTAGGGGGGAGGATTTAGACGAAATGCTGGTATGTTCTTTTAAAATGTGTTCCCACATTTGGAATGTTTCTGTGATCAATGGGAAGTTACACATCATTTTGTTATGTGGTTCCTCTATGGTCAAACACAATCTCCCTAAGTGAAGTGTTTTTCGGATATTAGGTGTTCCAATTTTACCCATCTTTTGTGGTTATAATGTATGGTCTGCACTTTAATTTTACTCCAAGATAAAGACTTTTTTTTTTTTTATAGAAATTTTGGATGAAATTTAAAGTTGTGTTTATAACCAGGGTGTAGGTAACAAAGAACAAAAAACAAACAAACAGATATAGAGATGCTTATACAGTACAGATCTAGCCATACTAAATACCAGCTTAAATAAACACAAAAGTTGAATTTAAAATGCACAGTACCTTATTTTAATTTGTATATGAACAAATGCAATATGGCTATTTTACAAAAAGCTTGGAGGAAAATTAGCTTTTTAAATGTTTTATTGTGCACACCACTGAGGATACTGATACAGGGAGTGTGCATCTGCCAAGTGATTTCCTAGTGTTTGTTGTACATTTCAATTTCCAATTGGTTTGTCCTTTTAAAAGCTATTTATGGAGCTTCAAAACATCCTATAATGAGAACACAGTGTGTTTGGGGTGACAAGGACATTATAAACCATCTTCTTATAACAGTAAGCAAGATATATTCCAGTGGAGTTACACCTAATAAATATCCCCCATAGGGTAAGTTGTATCAAAGGTCTTGCGGACCTGATCTGACAGTGCGGATCAGGTCCGCCAGACCTCGCTGAATGCGGAGAGCAATACGCTCTCCATATTCAGCATTGCACCAGCAGCTCTTGTGCTCAGAGCAGGCGGAAAGGTTATGGAGCAATGATCTTTATACCGCTGCTTTATAACTGCTGTTTCTGGCGAGCCTGCAGGCTCGCCAGAAACACGAGCCCTCAAGCTCCATCCGAAGCTTGATAAATGGGCCCCTATGTCATTAAATAGTTGCTCTTAAATATATATATTGTTTAGGATAAATACTAGACGTGCAGTTTGTAATTCGCTTGGTAAACAAATGCTGAAACAAGCGCAAATGCAGATATTTATGTGTTGCACCTTTTTCTTAATACATCCAGTTCCAGAAAGAGCCTAATTCAGCAGACTGGTCATTTTTGGCATTACTTTGGCTAAAGAATAACACAATTCCCGTCTAATAATTTCTCTACTATATACATACATATACATACATATATATACAGTGAAAACTGTCCAAGGCGGACTCTGTATAACACGGAAACCTGTCCATGTCGGAAATATCCATTCGTACCGGCGCTTAGTGTATACTTTCATTGTTTTACTACCTAGATAAGCCGGAAACTGTCCAACGCGGAAACGGAACGTGGTCACAGTGTTAATTGCGTATACATTTGGTTCACTTACCTGGATAAGCCGGAAAATGTACGCGGAAGGGTGTGGCAACGCTGGAACGGAAGTGAGGTGGGAACGAGACGACGGAACAGATTCTGACACGGAAGTGATGTGAGAAGGACGCAGAATCGTTAGTGGTGTGGGAAGGAAGTGGAAGGGGTGTTGTAAGGACGCTGAAACGGAAGGAAGCGGAAGGGGTGTTGGAAGGACGCTGAAACGGAAGGGGTGTTGGGACGGATGCTGAAACTTAAAGGGACAGTCAAGTCCAAAAAAACCTGTAATTTTTCAAATAGGGCATGCCATTTTAAACAACTTTCCAATTTACTTTTATCAACAATTTTGCTTTGTTCTCTTGGTATTCTAGTTGAAAGCAAACCTAGGAAGGCACATATGATAATTTCTAAGCCCTTGAAGGCCGCCTCTATTTTATTTACTTTTCACAGCAGGGGAGAGCAAGCTCATGTAGGCCATATAGATAGCATTGTGATCACGCCCGTGGCTAGTGGCAGACACTGCACTAATTGGCTAAAATGCAAGTCAATAGATAGATAAGTCATGTGATTAGGGGCGGACAGAAGATGCTTAGATACAAGTTAGTCACAGAAGTAAAAAGTGTGTTAATATAACAGTGTTGGTTTTGCAAAACTGGGGAATGGGTAATAAAGGGATTATCTATCTTTTTAAACAACAAAAAATCTGGTGTTGACTGTCCCTTTAAGAGGTGTGGGACACAGAATGGTTCCTAGAAAGTGCAACACAAGTGATTGAGGCCTACACAAAAGATAAGTTGTCTGTAAAACAATGCGTAGAGAAATTTAAGTGTGGCAAAACGCAAATTTATGAAGTTATCAAAAATAAAGAGAAAATCATGGAAGAATAGCTAGCTGGCAATAGCGAAGTGAAGAGGAAAGCAAAGGCAACTGGAAATTAAGATTTAAACAAGCTCCTGTGGGAATGGTTTGTAGCCGCACACTCTAAAAATGTACAAATTTCTGGTCCTATACTACAAACACAAGCCCTCAAACTAGACAAAGAATTAGGCAAAACAGATTTTAAGGCATCTAATGGCTGGTTAGAAAGTTTTAAAAGGAGGCATTGCATTGTATGGAATGAAATATGTGGAGAAGCAAAGGATATAGATCAAGCAACTGTTAGCCAATGGGAAGAAAAGCTCAAAATGCTTAAGGAACCATACGCTACAAAAGATATCTACAATGGCGATGAAACTGGCCTATTCTTTAGGTTGCTACCTTCAAAAACTCTGGCTGTTAAACATGAAAAATGCACAGGAGGAATGTTATCCAAGGAAAGATTGACGGTGTTCCTCTGTGGAAACATGGATGGGAGATTGGAGAAGCCTCTTGTGATTGGTAAGGCAGCAAAGCCACGTTGCTTCAAAAACATAGACACTACACAGCTTCCCGTTATTTGGCGTGCAAATAAAAAAGCCTGGATGACAGCAGAACTAATGTCTGAATGGCTCAAGATTTTTGACAGAAAAATGAAGAGAGAAGGTCATAAAGTCATCCTGTTTTTGGATAACGCTACCTGACATCCGCATCTGAAACTTAGCAATGTAAAATTAGCCTGGTTCCCTGCAAACACAACAAGCGTAACGCAGCCAATGGACCAAGGTGTTATCTACACCATGAAGACACACTATAGAAAATTATTGCTACAGTCCTTGGTTGCAAACATTTCTACCACACAAAATGTACACCAGCTTGCCAAGTCCATAACAGTCCTTGATGCTGTCAACTGGATTTCTATGGCATGCAAGTCTATTTCTGCTGATACCATTTGCAAGTGCTTTGTAAAAGCTGGTTTCTCTAATTCAAACAGGAACCATAATGAAGAATTGCCAGAAATAATACAGGTGACTGTAGAAGAAAACAATGATATTCGTTCATTATTCCAGCAAAAGGTCTTGTTGACAGTGAAATAGACCGTTACATTGACATAGACAAAGAACTTGCGACGGAAAGCACATTTACAAATGTCGTGGGACTTTTAGATCAACAACAAGACAGTGATGAGAACATGGATGACGATCAAAATGCTGAAACCACAGAAATTCCCAGTGAGCCATTGATTAAAAGCTACCAAGATGCACTAGAGAAAGTTCACCAGTTGCAAGAGTTTGCATTATTTAATAACTGCCCGGAGCTTCTAGAACCAATAACATCCACTAGATATTTAATTGAAAAAAGGATAACCAATGCCCCAAGAAAACGCTCAATAGATACTGTACCTGTAATTGTACTGTACAGTACAGTATTTAGAAGAGTTGAAGTTTGTGTATTACAGTACAGTAATTATGAACAAAGTTGATGCAACAATTAATCTTTTAATAATGTTCAGTACTGTACCATGTTCTGTTAGAATAAAAAAGTACTGAAGTACTGTACTGTAGAAATACATCCAGATACTGTACTGTATAGAACAGGTGTACACTAAAAAAATGAAAAGTACGTACAGGTAGAGTACAGTACCTGTATTTTTATTTACAGTACTGTACTGTGTTTTATTAACAGTACTTGCACAGGTATTTTTTATTTTCAATATTTTACTGTATTTACAGTACTGTAGTTTAAAATGTTTGCATATTACTGTATGTTATTACTGTATTAGTGGGCATTGCGCACAATAGATACTGTAGCTGTAATTGTACTGTATTTAGAAGAGTTTAAGTTTGTGTTCTGTATTACTGTAATTGTGAACCACGTTGATGCAACAATTACAGTTAATCTTTTACCGGTAATAATGTTCAGTACTGTACCATTTTCTGTTAGAATAAAAAAGTAATGTAGTACAGAACTGTAAAAATAAATCCAGATACAGTATTGTACAGTACAGGTGTACACTAAAAAATAAAAAGCACGTACATGTAGAGTACAACAGTACTGTACCTGTATTTTTATTTTTACAGTATTTTACTGTACATTTTATTTAAAATGTTTGCATAAGGTGTGATTACTGTACCTGTATTTGGGGGAATTGTGCACAATAGATACTGCACCTGCAGATGTCTTTGTACTGCATACTGTACAGGTACAGTTTAGAAGACTTAAAGTTTGTGTACTGTATTACTGAACAGTAATTGATGCAACACATAATCTTTTAATACAGTACTGTACTGTGTTTGTATACAATTTATGTTTTCTCACCCATTTTCTGTGTTAGAGAAAAAAAGGTAATCCAGATAAAAACTAAATAAAAGACTGTAATGATTAAGCAGAAAAATTGTACTGTCTTTGTTACTTGCATGCAAGAAAAACAAGAAATTGATTCTGATTAGGGATGCACTGATATTGGTATATGGTATATGGTATGGTGCTGATCCTGAGCATTTGCGCCAAAATGCTCTGATACCAGAACCGACGGTCAGAGGGAGACCTGCAATGCCGCAAGGGAACATGGAAACGGCTTCCCAGCCAATCAGGAAGCTGGACAGCAGGTCATTACCTGCCGCCCGACTTCCTGATTGTTCAGGAATCCAGTCCTATGCTCCCTTGCGGCACGGCAGGTCAGACTAGCTTCATGACCAATACAGTAACATTATTCTGCCATATTTGATTTTGCGCATGTCAAAAGATGCTCCATCAGTTACTAACTGTATAAGACGGAAACCTGTCCAAGACGGAAAATTTCCGTTGTCCAATACCATTCCGTCTTAAGCAGGTTTCATTATATATATATATATATATATATATATATATATATATATATATATATATATATATATATATATATATACATACATACATACATACATATATATATATATATATATATATACACACACACATACATACATATATATATAGTAAACACACTCTGTATCCCGCTACTCCAGCGAAAGGACTTGAAAAATGAATATTTAAAATAAGTTTAAATTTTATACATCAAAAATAGTAAAAGTTAAAACATGAAAAAACAATCACAGGCCTGCAACAAGATGTTCAGGACTAAAGAAAGCCATACACCTGTATATATATACACACACACACACAGTATATATGGGACACAGGCATTAAAGGGACACTGAACCCACATTTTTTTTCTTTCATGATTCAGATAGAGCCTGCAATTGTAAGCAACTTTCTAATTTACTCCTATTATCAGTTTTTCTTCATTCTCTTGCTATCTTTATTTGAAACAGAAGAATGTAAGTTTAAAAGCCGGCCCATTTTTGGTTCACAACCTGGGTTGTGCTTGCTGATTGGTGGCTAAATGCACCCACCCACAAATTGGCTGGCTCTTTAACTTAGATGCCTTCTTTTTTAAATAAAGATAGCAAGAGAATGAAGAAAAATTGATAATAGGAGTAAATTATAAAGTTGCTTAAAATTGCATGCTCTATCTGAATCATGAAAGAAAAAATGTGGGTTTAGTATCACTTTAATGAAGTAAATGAAAAAGTCTTATTGAGAAAGTCTGCCCGTAGGCAGACAAAATGCGTAGAAGCTCAGAGACATAATACGTCATTCGTTCAGGGATAACCACGTGATCGGAGACAACTCAGGACGCTAGGGAACCTTTGGGATATCGATACTGGGTTAGACTGCATAGCAATTGAAAGACTTACCAGGACACTGGGTATTTCCTTACAAACACTGCACTTGCGATTTATGCTCTTATTTTTAAGTCTTATGTGAGTGTTATTCTTTGTGTTCATATGAGAAGCGATACCGCTGTATTTATTAAACGCTTGAGTTGGAGATGCGCTGTCTTTCTATCTTTCCAGATATACGAGTTTGGTATTTTACCTTATTTAGAGAATGAAGGTGTATGTTTGTATTTTGTTTCCCTTTTTTTTTTCTTAAAAGGTTTCACATAGAGGTAGTATCAGTCCCTTAAAGGGACATTAAACTACTGGGTGATGGTTAATACTCCCCATGGTGTTTTTCATCCTGTACCTGTAGCGCTCTTTAAAACTATTGTGTTATTTTAACCCTTCAAAAGTGCTGGTTAGTAAAATGCTGCATCTTCACGCTGGAATTTAAATATTCTTGTACCCTGTGGCAGATGTACTTCAGTTTAGTGTGCACGATACAGAGTAGGAAGTTTTTGCAGTGGAGGATTTAAAAAAAAAAAAAAATATATAGATTATATCACTTTTAAAATAAGTAAAAAACTGCAAAAATCCTAACTGCTTTCTATTATGCAAGCAAATTGAACCGGCCTCTATAACGAGTTAAAATAAGAGAACGGATTTAAAGATAAAAAACACAAGAATGTGAGTAGTAACCATGCTACTGTAGTTGTAATTAAAGCTTTGACCACCTCCCCCAAGGACCCGGGTGACAACTCATATGCAATTCAGTAGTTTCCCTCCTAAATGTTGTTATCCATTCTGATGTTTTGCTTTTAATACATCTTTATACACAGTGGCATTGCCAGGGGGACCAGGGGTGGTCAATGCCCCCCCAATATAATGGATGGCACTGCCATGTGCACCCTCCCAACTGCTCTGCCCGGGCTGGCCATGGATTGTGCAGAGTTGCCCCTCTTGTCACATCCCTGCCCACAAAACACTGATGGACCTCTGAGAAGTGCCCCCCTGGAGACATTACTGTTAATACAGTATGCTTAAAGGGACATTGTACACTAGATTTTTCTTTGCATGAATGTTTTCTAGATCCGCGTTTCTCAACAGCCGGGCCGCGACGGCCCTGCTGGTGGGCCGCGACCCGACATTGCCTCCAGACACTCGCTCTGACAGGCCTGCCTTTACACATCTCCTAAATTTTGGACGAGCCTGTCAGAGTGCCACTGCGCATGTCAGTTTGCGCACTGTGTCACTGTGAGCATGTAGCGGCGGGCGGGCGCACTGTGACCGGGTAGAAGTGGCTGGCGGCGTGCAGAGCATGAAGCATTGGCTCACAGGTAAGTAAGAAAAAAGCAAAGGTTTTCACTCAGACACTCAGCTAGTTGCACGTCTATAATTATAGTAAAAGTCCAGCTGTCAATCCAATAGTAAAAAATGATGAGAAAAATTATATTTGTTTATATAAATAATAATGTAATAATATATATGTGCATATTGTTTAATGACTATTTTAATGCGTTTCTCTGCCTGCTGTTTTAACACTCTTGGTGTAGAAAGAGGAAAAAGACAATAAATCCCCTTCAGTCCGATATATAAGCTTCCTGCTTGAATATATTAAAGTCATTCAAGTATCATTGCGGTAGTACTTTAATATCTTAATGATTCCTTCAGAACCCCTAGTGTAACAACCGTGCTGTGACAAAGAATACTTGGCAAGTTATCGCAACATTTCCTTTGCTTTTCAAAATGTACCTCCTATTGCTCCCAGACCCCGGTCTGTCCACTGTTTGCGGTTGAGCTGCAGGGTAATTTTAGCAGATATATATCAAAAGTTCTTACCCGCTGTGATTTCCAGGCTGCTCCCAGACTCCGGTCTGTCCACACAACGCGGCTGAGCTCCTAGTGCTCCCAGACCCCGGTCTGTCCACAATTTGCAGCTGAGCTGTTTTTCGTTTGCAGGTTTATTCAGTCAGAATAACATATATGGTGGTTTAATAAGGATATAACTGCAACTAATAAATTGTGGCTATGAATTGGTTCACAGATACATATATTTTGAATTTTGTATATGATCATATTAAACACTGAACATACTCCTTTTTTCTTTCCCCCAGCACTACTAATGGTTAATTGTTTGCAATTTTCTTTGACCAATAGGAGCCCAGTGAGGGCTTTTTAAATGAGTAAATTGAAAATTTAAGGACTGTGAATACGGCTCACGCCGAAACATGTTAGTCTTTGTTTGTTAGCTAGGGGGGATATGTTGTCCCATTACTTTTAAATTATTAAAATAAAGTTTACAAGTTTTACTTTGTTTACTGGCATCCTTCCTTTTTGGACATTTCAGTTCACAGGTAAGCCCGCTGACACCAATTACATAATTACGGCCACTGACACCAATGTATATATTTAGGGTGGCCACTGGACACCAATGTGTATTTGTAAAATGTGTGGGTGTATATATATATATATATATATATATATATATATATATATATATATATATATATATATATATATATATATATATATATATATATATATATATAGATCCTACTGACACCAATGAATTATAAAATATTAACCCACTGTAAACTATATATATATATATATATATATATATATATATATATATATGGATCCCACTGACACCAATGAATTATGATATAATTAACCCACTGTTATATATATATATATATATATATATATATATATATATATATATATATATTATAATTAGATGATAATTCAGTGGTGTGGGATCCATATATAATATATATAAATGGTTTATAGTGGGTTAATTTTATAATTCATTGGTGTCAGTGGGTGAGGGAGGAAAGAGAGAAAGAAAAATAGAAAGAGAGGGAGGAGAGAGAGAGGGAGGAGAGAGAGAGGGAGGAGAGAGAGAGAGAAAGAGAGGGAGGAGAGAGAGAGACAGAGACAGAGAGGGAGGAGATGGATAGAGACAGAGATAGAGAAAGAGAGGGGGGAGGAGAGAGAGAAAGAGAGAGGGGAGGAGAGAGAGAAAAAGAGAGAGTGGGGAGGAGAGAGAGAGGAGAGGAGAGAGAGAAAGAGAGGGGAGGAGAGAGAAAGAGAGAGAGAGGGGGGAGAGAGAGAGAGAGAGAGGGGAGGAGAGAAAGAGACTGTATGCGTGTATATATATATATATTTCTTCCAAACCTACTGCAACCCACTCCCGATGCTTACCGGGCCCTGGACCGGTCCGGCTAAAACTTACCGGGCCTTGAGGTCACTTAGGTTGAGAACCACTGTTCTAGATGATCCATTTATATAGCCCATCTGGGATTGTTTTTGTAATGATATTTAGGGGTCCATTAATCAAAGGCTTTGCAAGCCTTTCTACCCCCTACGACTGCAGGTTCTCACAAGAGAACCTGCATACCGTATTTAACAAGCAGCCATCATCAGACCGATGCTTTCCTAACCTTTCGCCACCTCTAAGATAGAAAATTTTAATCTCCCCGGTCTCGTATGACCGTGGAGACCGACAACTCCTGCACGCGCATGATTGGCTGTGCGTGGACAGGGAGCGGAATTGCACGCGAGCGCAAAATAGCGCTCATGTGCATTGCTGAATTCCTCCAGTGGAATTCAGCCTGCCAGAGGCAAGCTGCGGCGGACATATATGAGCCCCTGTCTGCCACAGCTTGTCAAATCGACCCCTTAGTTTTTCTTTTCTTTTTTTGTATTAATATTTTTTATTGAGGAATTTCAATGTGAGCATCTCAAAATATAGCACATAATAAACAAGCTACAAATAGAATAACTCTTGTACATAATCAGTACATAGTATTTTAGGCATATGAATATATAAAAAAAACAACTTCAATTACAGTCTAACCAAATATAAGAAGTGGAACACACTGAATTGTATCATATTATGAACCCTATGTTAAACGTACACAAATATAATTAAGTATTAAATCTGGTTAGCACTCAGAGCCTATAACATCCTCACTTTTATTTATAATAGGGATGGGATTATCAATGGCCGCTATATTGTAGCCGATATAAGATAAATAATTTTTTCTGAGGAATCTGCGTTCCTTTGCTTACCCAGTAAACAAAAACTAAGGGAGGGCGTAGCCAACATGATAAAAACTATAATCGCAGGAAAACAGGGATATCATATATATGTAGTCATATTTGTGATTCTCAGCAATATATTGCCTAAACTTATTCTATATCACAACGCTGTGACTAAGAGGAACTAGCTGAAACTACTGCATCCACATGCTATAGGCATATAGAGCAAATATCTAGATATAATACATTGTATAGGGATGTTTCTAGTTGTATTATGAGAGGTAAAATTGTTGGGGTACATATAAAATGGAATCCAACTTGTATATAGTTATGCTATCTGTCTCACATTATCCTATAGGATAGAGGCAGCATAAATTGTGAACAGGGTGTCACTATATGTATCAGGGACGTGCATTCATTAGAGGCAGGTGAGGCAGCGCCTACCCTGGCCAATGTGGGAATTACATCTATTTTTTAATATAAAAAAAAAAAAAAATGTTTATTTTTTTTTTCTTAATTTTTTTTTCACATATGAAAAGGTGACCCCCCCTACCCCCCCACCCCTCCACCAAATTATGCTTGTTATTGCAATTTTATTGTTTCCGTAATATTAACTTTCCTATATTCATATTGCGCAAGAAGGTAAGAGGCCAGCTGTCCTTCCATTGCGCAATATGAATGTAATAGTCTGTTATGTTATGGGCTGCTTTAGAGACTGCCACCCAGTGGGGAATAATACTAATGCAGCAGTCTCTAATGCAGCCCATAACTGCTCCCACCGGAGGCTAGCCTCGGGAGCCCTGAGCCCTGCCTGCCCGGCCGCTCAGCCAATCAGGCATCAGTATGTCTGAGTCTCTAGGCTGAGTTGCCGGGCGGGAAATAGTTGCGCAGCCGCATTGGTGGTCAGGTGTTGATGTGCACTGCAGTCAGTGTCACGTGCGACCGGCGTCAGAAGGAGTGGAGCAGGAGTGTTCTGTTGGAGTCAGTCGTCGTGTGGAGCAGGAGTCAGTCGTGACAGACAGTCAGGTGTCAGCCGGAGTTGGACGTCGTCAGGACTGGAGGACTAGGAGCCCAGCCGGAGCGTGTAGCGTTATCCAGAGAGACAGGTAAGTGGCAGCTCCATGTGATTGTGCACAGCCCAATACAGCACCGAGTACACAGACAGCTGGGGCTAAAGGCTCTAGGTTTTATCTGGGTAAATCTTGTCATGGCTTCCTGGTGTTATTAATGTGTATTAGTACCCTGGGCCTGCACGCTCTTGCATGTCCTGTCGCATGCTATAAAATTACCCCCCTAGTACACGCCACCACTCACTGGCAGTCTGGCACTGACCGACGGTCGTCTGACCTGTCACCCTCACCACCTCCGAGTCCTGAGTCCTGACCAGCCACACAGTAACAGAGAGGCAGAGTCCTCCAGTCCAGACCCAGTGAGACTGTGTTTTTTACTGTTGTTGTCTCACTCACCGCTCACGAGGACTGGACTGGAGTGCTAAGAGCTTTAAGCTGCTTAGTTTTTTCAGTTAGTTTACTAAGTGAGCAACGCCGCCATGACTGTCACAGTGACAGTCATGGCGGCGTTGCGCACTTAGTGTCTCTGATGATTCCGATCACAGGCTCACCTCACACAGCTTCCTTGGAAGTTTATTTACTTGAGAACTTCAAGAACTTCTCTCCAATACCTCCATAATATCACCTACTTCAAGGCTCTTCCACTCCCTTCCTTTTCCTCATCACTTGTCTTCCAAGTTCTATGGAACTTGGAAGACAAGTGATGAGGAAAAGGAAGGGAGTGGAAGAGCCTTGAATTATGATATTATGGAGGTATTGGAGGAGAGAAGTTCTTGAAGTTCAAGTAAATAAACTTCCAAGGAAGCTGTGTGAGCCTGTGATCGGAATCATCAGAGACTCATGTCATCATAATTTATAATGATATAATTTATTTACTAATTCCTTCTGAGTTCTTCTATCTCTAAGTTCAAAACCTCTGCTAGTGCTTTCCTAATCTGAGTCTGACTTACTCCATTACATGCCCATGCAGGAGGCATGCACATACTCTACTTTTCAAAATGCCCCCTCTAGAAACTTGTATCACACTTGGGGCCATTAAAGGCAAAATTGTTTATATATTTCTACCACAAAATATTCTACACAGTCCATTTCAAATCAAGTTTAGCATTAGTCAGTCTGTCTCACTGGGCACCTGGCACTAATAGGACATGGATTCTGAATCCTTTTTGCTGTGTCACATCACATACTATAACAGTTACAGCAGCACTGCCACTCATCATTAAGTTCAAAATGATATTTTTTCTTCATTCTTTTGATATCCTTTGTTGAAAAGCATATCTAAATATGCTCAGTAGCTACTGAGCATATTTAGATATGATTTTCAACAAAGGATATCTGGTTTTCTTCATTCTTTTGATATCCTTTGTTGTAATTCATATCTAAATATGCTCAGTAGCTACTAAGCATATTTAGATATGCTTTTCAACAAAGGATATCAAAAGAATGTAGAAAATCAGATATCCTTTGTTGAAAATCATATCTAAATATGCTCAGTAGCTATACATGACGTATCAGAAATATCAAATACATACAAAGGAATCTCTGATGAACCATCAACCTGTAATCTAACAAAGCACATTAAACATTAACTAGGTAGGGGCGTGGCTATGCAGCGGCCATGATCAGTCGCATTTTATGAAGCTCTCTGAATCTGACTTAACAATTAGCTAAATATGCAAGAATAGTAGTCCCATCCTACCCCATAACTGGGTTGTCAACCTACAACATAACACAGATTACTGGGACTAGTTTTCTGGGGGGGTTTTCGGACCCCCAGAAACCTGATTCAGCCCGCTGGAATTGTTGGCGGCACACTTCACAAACTTCTGAACCCTCCCCCCCAGCCGCCCGGGTTACAGCAGCTTCAACTCTAGCATTAACTTAAGCTCACGCTACTTATAGCTTGTCCTAAAGATGGAAGATCAATACTCCTTGATAAAAAGGCTTCTTGTACAACTGGACCTGCAGATGCAACACTGCTTCCACAATCTCATACATGTGATCCGTGACCCATGTGGGAAGAGAGATATAGATGCTACGGAAACAGAGGAGGAGGGAGAACCGGTTGCATGGTGCGTAGAAGATCGGAATACGCCTATTACTCACATCCACAGCATTTTCTGTCCCACAACATGTGACACCAGTTGTCTGATAAAGATATTTATTTGCCGATCACATATAATCCTGTTTTTATCATTCAGAAGGAACTAAACAGGTGTATTGATATTGCTATTCAAAAGGGCATTATTGGACAGGAAGAAAAAGAGTTTTTGATTAACAAACACCCGAGAACACCTGTCCTATACACACTTCCAAAAATCCATAAAAATTTGATGAAACCACCAGGCCGTCCGATTGTGGCTGGGGTGGACAGTGTGTTCTCGGGTGTTTCTGTTTATCTAGACCGTATCCTTAGGAGGTTTGTAGTGGAGTCTCAATCATTCATCAGAGACACTGGGGATTTCCTAAACAAATTGGAGGATATCTTTGTTTCTCTGGATAAATGTATCCTCTATAGTATGGATGTGTCCAGCCTTTACACTTCCATCAGTCATGATGGGGGTGTGGGGGCAGTGGACAAAATGATGACAGACTCAAATCTGTTTAATGGGGAAGAGAAACATTTTATATTGGAATTATTGGACATCATTCTTCGTTACAATTACTTTTTATTCCAAGATCAATTTTATATTCAAAAGCAAGGTACAGCAATGGGCTCCAATGTCGCCCCTACATATGCCAACATCTATATGAGTATATATGAAGAGAAACTGGTTTATAATAATAAACTTTTTAAACAATATGGCGCCACATGGTGGCGCTATATTGATGATGTTTTTGGCATATGGCTGGGCGACATTGGTAGCCTATTGCAGTTTGTGGACACACTAAATTTCTCTACAAGGAATATCAAGTTTACCCTGGTCCACAGTGAGGAAAGTGTTGCCTTTTTAGACACTTTGGTGTTTAAAGATAAGGATAGAATCAGGATAGATTTGTATAAGAAAGAGACGGATAGGAATGATCTTTTATTAGCAAGCAGTGCTCATCCTCAATCCTTAAAAAACTCCCTACCAAAAAGCCAGTTGATGCGGGTACGCCGCATCGTGTCAGAAGACAAGTTAAGTGAAAAAAGGCTGAGGGAGATGGGAGATCTCTTTTTGGATCGAGGATATGATGAGAATTTGGTCCACAAAGAAATTGATAAGATATTAGGGATGACAAGAGAGAGTCTTTTGAAACCTGGAGAAAAAGTTAAAAAGAAAGATGGGGAAAAATTGGTGTTTGTCTCCAGATATAATGAATTAAGTACACAAATTCATAAGATCATTTGCAAACATTGGTACATCTTATCGAATTGTAATTCAGACATACCAGAATTTCAGCAGACACCTATGCCTGCGTATAGAAGAAGTAGGAACCTTAGAGATTCTTTGGTAAAGGCAGACATTGGGAGTACCAAGAGTGATAAACAGAAATATATTACAAGCAAAAATCTAGGTTGTTACCCTTGTCTGGGGTGCACCCACTGTAATAGTATGATCAAGGGATCTACATTTGTACATCCACAGTCAGGGAAAAAGTTTTGGATTAAAGATTTTCTAACTTGTAACACAGAGTATGCCATCTACCTCCTTAAATGCCCATGTGGTTTGATTTATGTAGGGGAGACGACCCGTAGGGTACGTGATAGAATTACAGAGCATAAATCAAATATTAGGAGAAAAAATCTAAAATCCCCAGTAGCGACTCATTTCCTAGAAGCACAACATGGGGTGAGCCAACTTAGATTCCAAATCTTGGAACACATCCCCCCTGGTAGAAGAGGGGGGGATAGGGAACAACATTTGAAACAAAGAGAGGCATTTTGGATCTTTACTTTGAACTCTTTAGTTCCATGTGGTATGAATAAGGATTATGATCTGTCTGTTTTTCTTTAGGTACTATTTTTTTAGAAAAATTATATATGATGGCTAATTAGGGTTGCACCGATACCGATACTAGTATCGGTATCGGTGCCGATACCAAGTATTTGCATGAGTACTTGTACTCGTGCAAATGCACCGATACTTAAACCGATACTTCCAATTCCTACCCATACGCCATCTTGTGGCATTTTTCAAACTGCATGTTCCCATTTCATTTTAAGCTGGAGTGGAGACTTAACTAAAAATTGTTCTGCCAATACAAATTGCTGTTATTTGTATTATTGTACTTCAGAGCAGTCATTCAGACAAACCCCTGAAGTACTGGGCAGTTAATAAACTGAGATTTAATGGCCCAAAAATATCTTTCTAACCCATGCAGTAGTGTGAAAAGTGAAAGACTGTTCAGCTTAGCGTCAAACGTCCTTGCTGTTAGCAGAAACAGACTTATAGCTGAACATGCAGAGATGCTTCTGTTCCTTAAGAACTTGCCACTAACTTTTAAAAAAATATTCTAATTGCTAGATTACCTGTTATACAGCTAGTTCTCCTCTTGCACAATTATGCTCAAAACATACTGTACTCTGAGGAACAACCTTAGCCAGGGCTGGACTGGGGAAAAAAAAGCAGCCCTGGAAAAATATGAAGACCGGCCCTATTTTCTCTTGAGTCAGTAGAATGCAAATGCCCCATTTTTCTCAAAGAGGATTACTAGGATACTCCTTCCTCAATATTATTTTCAGAATTAAATTATATTACTTTGTATTAAATACAAATGTTAGATTGGTGAGTTATATAGGCACCCTACAACCCAATTGCATCCAGTAATCCCCCCCCTTTAAATTGTAGCTTTCCAGCCCTAGCTGCTGCAGCTGTTATTTATTGTTGTTATTATTAATATGTTATTGTAATATTTTTATTTATAAACATGTTCTGTAAACTTTGTGACCACAATCACATAAAACTGTTTTATTATTTCAAAATGTCTTTTGAGATACAGTTCATAATTATAAAGAAGTGATCTTAAATCATTACTCTGTAATGTGCTAGGTAAACTGTCATGACATAAAAAAGTATCGGTAATTGGTATCGGTGAGTATTTTAAAAAAGTATCGGTACTTGTACTTGGTCTTAAAAAAAATGGTATCGGTGCAACCCTATGGCTAATGCTTATGTTTGTCTCTCTTCTTCTCCTTTTTGGATAATCAGTATTGTGTACGATGTTTGATGGCACCCAGAATCTGAGAATGTGTGGTGATATATATGAAAAAAAGAAAAAAAGAAAGAAAAAAATAATTAAGAAAAAAGAAAAATAGTAATGTTATGGGAAACTGGAAATTGCAATGGATATATATTTTTTCTTTAAATGAAATACTGTGTAATTAATATTGATGCCTTCATAAAAATCTGTGTATTTTTCACCTTCCTATTAAATATAGGTAGATTGTGAATTAGTTTAGTAATTATTAATATAGGATACCCACGTATGCAGAAGTAATTAAGTAGTATTTGTAGTTGGTAAAGAGTTAACTAGAATGTGGGTGTGTCCTTAGGGGTATATAAGGAGGGAGAGGAAGTGATGTTAGTATGGCATGATGAAGGACATGTAGTCCGAAACGTTGCTATCTGTTTGTACTCCTGGATATGCAATAAAGAATTGAAAAGTTTATTGGAGTGCTGCTATTCACTTTTTTGAGTTCTGGAATTTGAATTCTGGGCCGTGCAGTGCCCAGCGATAGCGTGCACCCATCTTATAACAGTGTGAGCTGGACTTGTTGGATTGATTGATCCACAACATGTGAAAGGCACTCAGATGTGTGCGGGATGGCTCAGATACCTGACGGGAGGCGGCCGATCATGGTGGAGTCGGAGATTGTAACGGGGATGTATAGAGCTTCAGACCTACCCCCCGCACCTCAACTACAAGCTAGACATAACCCAACCGTCATACTATATCTATTATCGGATTCTGTGAGTAACACAGCCACCACATATAAAGGGACCCTCTCTCTGGAGAAATATTCACAGCCACTCAGTGAAAGGCCAGATCTTTATTACCATAGCGCTCTCCCAATGGACTTGAATATCACAGCGGGAGCAGAGGGGACTTTGGGACACTTGGTTCCGTTCCCCCCCCCAGTTTCATTGCTGACGGGGTGGGTTGAAATCCTAACCTTACTGCCGTAGTATGTCTCCCTCTTTCTTCCCCGCCTTTTTCTTTTTTTCTTTTTTTTATTTTATACCTGCTCTTCTGTTATAGATTATGATAACATCTCCTGATAGGTAATTTGCCTATTGCATGTCAGTTATGTGGTGGAATATACAGGTCAGCCTACTATTATATATATCATCAGGCTTATATGTGCACTTTAAAACTCAATAAGATTGTTTATGTACAATTAGTGTGGAATATACGGCCTATGTCTTTAGCAACAGATAGTATACTACACTCCTTAGCTCATATCTTAACATTCAAGGTCCTACCTAGCTAAATTTAAGAGAGACATACAAATTATGTACAATTGGCACATCCCTAAACATTCCCTGCTACTTCACATAGTGCAAAGATAGTGCCCGCCACAATTCACATGAGACCTAGATTATACACCTAGAAACTGAACATCTATATTTCAAGCTATTTTTCCAAATTCCAGCTCTTCTCTGTTTCTCCAAACCTACAGATACCCTCCCTTTCTTGATTAGTACAAACCAGGATTTCATGTATACCTTGCTACACAGTTCACTGTATAATTATATTTGGCACTATATTGTTTAACCTAATAGATGTGTGGTTGTAAAATATTTTTACTAGACAGATAGTCACTAGATAAATTTATAGGCTCATGCAGTATTACATCTACATAAGGCAGCTCAGGACTAAATTCATAATTTCATAGGCTTTTTGGCGGGTCTCTTACAGTTATTAGATATAGTGAGGCCCTACACAAAATAAAATAGAGACTATGAGTAGACCTTATTGGTCTTCTAACTTTTCCCTCACAAATATAAATCTTTTCAGAACCAAGTATAACCGGAGGGAGAGGACTAGTGGGGTCTTATAGCCATCCTCCCAATGTTGGTCCTATGGTAAGCTACCTCTCAATAGCTCAATATAACCACCTTTAGATACCTAAAAATATCAGGAGTTTATTAATTTTTCTATAGTTAATCTCTATTTAAGATTATGAATGTATAGTTGAAAATATATTGTAAAGTTCTGTAGTTGATATATTTGTTTCACAAGGAGCTAGTTTATTTTTGTTCCCTATAACCTTTTCTAGATGCCTATTTATGTGGAGAGCCTCCTCATACCGTATTGTCACTCCCATATCTATTAGACATTATTTCCATAATCATAGCCCACAAGTTGCATCTTTTATTATGCTCATGTAGATGCCTTACATATTAGATCCCTTTGTACCCAGTCTACAGTTACTATGTTCCTATCATTGTGAGTTCAGTATTGGCCCCCTTATTGACCATATTAAAAACCAGAATGCCCGCTCCCCCCCTCTCCCCCTCACTAAATTAAAGCGGCTCTAGCCTGCTGATCTCACCCACCCTTCATTTACTTTTATGCACTAACATTATACTGAAAGGTAAAAAAGAGAAAAAAATTATGTTTCATTTATTAATGTCTTATTTTACTTTTGACACTTGACTTGTTTGATTTTTTTTTTCTAAATATATTTCAATTTATATCAATTTACAAGTTATTATTCTCAACTGGATAGCTTAGAGGTCAGGCATCGTCTTATTGTCTAATAATTATAATCCCTCAGCCTGTCAACATCTAGTATTCTTATAGTTTATTGCTTTTCATTCTGTCAATGCACAAAAACCTCAATAAAAAAAAATGTCTTCAAAAAAACAGTATAGGTATAGTATAATCTATAATACCACATAGCCCTGAATACATAGAGAAAGTTGACATCAAAAAGGGTATTGGAAGTGAAATATTTTGCAGTTTGAACATTTCAAATATAATGGGAATCACATCTATACCTGCTAGTAGAGTAGCGAAGTTCTTAACATATTTTGTACAATAATGTAAACTGTAATAAATGGGAATGCTCAGATATTAATATATTCACACACAAAAAAACAACACTTTTCACTAGATATTGGCTAATCGGTGTCTGGGATTTATATAAGAAAATGCCTATCATATATTCAGGGTCTAATATAAAAAATATAAGTAATTTAGCCCTTCATAGCATGAACTTTGTTCCTGTATAGAAGACTTACAATGTACCAGCTTATGAACTAACAATGGCATCAAGAATATACTGTATAGAACAAAGAACATTCAACAGACTATAAGAACGTCTTGTATAATAGATACGTTTTTCTTATTTTTTAATAGCATTGTGCTGATTTTCAAACTCCTAACCAAGCCCCAAAGCGTCAGATCTATAAGCTCGTTTACAGACTTCTGCTGACTTCTGTTTGTGTAATCTGTCTTTTCATATGGAGGGGAGGGGGGAGTGTCTGCAGTCTAACCTCATCAACATTGAAAAACTTGGAGCTTCTAAGTAAGTTTTTTAAAAGGTTTTATACTAGATTTTAAGATCAGTTTCTATGCATATTCTTCTTTATAGTAGTGTCTATTACATTCAGTTATATGCATAACTTCTCTGCTGCCATCTAGTGGCCACATTTTAAATATGCTCAGGTTATAGTTTCCTTTTCAAAAAGTTAAGTTGCAAGATAATTTGAACAGAAATGTATATGAGTGGACGCAATCTAATGAGAACTATAACTAATCCCACAGCTCAGCAGACTGTATGTTACAGCTCACTTACCCCAGATTACAAGTTTTGCGCTATAGAGGGTGCCAAACTAACGCAACAAAAGTTGTCATCATTTAACCCTCCATAGCGCTGCCATTACGAGTTTTGAAAAAGCCACCTTGTGTGTGCAATATGTTTGTGATGAGCTCCATACTGCACAAAATCCAAGCGCTGCTTTGACGTGTTTGTGCACACTTTCCCCATAGACATCAATGGGGAGAAAGTGTTAAAAAAAAAACAACTAACACCTGCTATCGCGGAATGAAAAGCTCCGTAACGCAACCCCATTGATATCTATGGGGAACAAAAAGTTATGTTTAAACCTAACACCCTAACATAAACCCCACGTCTAAACACCCCTAATCTGCCGCTCCCGATTTTGTCGCCACTAAAGTTATTAACCCCATTTCCCCGCACCCCAACATCGCCCACACTATAATAAAGATATTAACCCCTATTCCGCCGTTTCCTGACATCGCCGCCACTAAATAAAGTGTTTAACCCCTAAACCTCTGGCCTCCCACATCACTGCCACTAAATAAACCAATTAATCCCTAAACTGCCAGCCCCCCACATCGCAAAAAAAGAAATGAAACTATTAACCTCTAAACCTAATGACCCCCTAACTTTAAATTAAAATGACAAGATCCCTATCTTAAAATAAATAAAAACTTACCTGTGAAATTAAAAAACCTAAGTTTAAACTATAAATTAAACTAACATTACTATTATACTAAAATTAAAATAACTATCAATTAAATAAATTAAATTACTCATTAAAAAAAACCTCACTACTAAAAAACTAAATCTACAGTTACAAAAAATTAAAAATACTAAATTACAAAAAATATAAAAATACTAAATTACAAAAAATAAAAAAATACTAAATTACAAAAAATAACAAACAAAATTATTAAAAATAAAAAAAATTATACCTAATCTAATAGCCCTATCAAAATAAAAAAGCCCCCCAAAATAAAAAAAAAATCTAGCCTACAATAAACTACCAATAGCCCTTAAAAGGGCCTTTTGTAGGGCATTGCCCTAAAGAAATCAGCTCTTTTCCCTGAAAAAAAAATACAAAGACCCCCCCAACAGTAAAACCCACCACCCAACCAACCCCCCAAAATAAAAAACTTTTTTTTTAATTAATATTCCCACCCCATGTTTCTTAGATTTTACATTAGAGGTATAGTAACAATTACCAAATTTGAGTGTAAAGGTGATTGGTTCTCTGCCGTTAATAAAGTGGGTTTCTTGTATAAATACCAAATCTGATTTATGTCTATGAAAGTCCCTCAAAGCCTGGGATCTCTTGGAAGGAATATTCAAGCCTTTTGCATTTATTGTTTAGATCCATATTGAGTTTGAGGTTGTTTGTTTTTGAGGGTTGTTAGCCATGAGGATGTGTAGTGAGAGTGGTTATATTTACTTTTGGATTATGGTTATCATTGTGTATATAAAAGTGTGATGTAGAGAGGTGCAAGTCGACCCTGGTCTGGGTATGCAGCACTTTAGCAATCATAAAACAAGTAAAATAACATAACAAAATAAGTAATAACAATAACATTGTCAACAAGATAACTTAGGTGAGGTAGCGTCCTCCTTCCATTGGCTCTTTAGATTAGGTTTTATATGATTGGAAATATAATATTACAGTTAGTGTATATGTCTCGGAATGTGTGTACTTTATCTGGTAAATTCTGTATAAGCCCTTCTCTATGGGGGGTGGTAACTGGGAAGGGGCAAGGGCAAACATCCGCTCAGGGTGGCTATCTCTCTTACCTCAGAGAGACTATGATATTGTAGGTTTATTTTCAGTCCTTGTTTAGGCAGCCACGACCAGGAACAATTGACTACCTGTAATGGCCTTATTCTATCCCTTAGTTAATTTTAGAACCAAGATTCTAGAACAATAGTCAATATTTCACTGTCTAGGTTGCTAACCATAAACAACATGTTTAAATATTAAGAACTCTGTAAATAACTTCCAAGGGTAAAAACATTAAATATTTAACTGGTTATTACAAAGTATAGGTTGCTGTTGCTAAATATTGGTATAACCATGTACATTCTAAGATATGCATACAACCTGTTCACATGCATCAGGAGTCCATCTAGTGAGAACATTTTAATTTTATATAGTCCCATCACTTGATTGAAGAATCTGTAGATCAGTCCATTGTGTTCTTTGTTGTTTAGGAGGATGTTCTCGGGATGTGGTGTGGTTTGATGAATCTGTTTGGTGTTGCTGTGGGAAAGTTAAGTTGAGTCCTTTTAAAAGGTTGTCCAGGTCTTCCGCATCTTTGTATATGAATGTTTTGTTATCTTTATGAACTAGAAGGCTGAATGGGAATTCCCATATATATCTTTTTTGTGTTCTTGAAGTTGGGTGGTTATGAATCTGAGGGAGCGTCTCTTTTCAATGGTAGCAGGACATAGGTCTTGGTATATTTGTAGAGAATGGCCTTGAAATTATATAGATCGTTGGATTTGAGCTTGTTTCCATATAGCCTCCTTCTGTTGATATTGGGTGAATTTCATAATTATATCTCTTGGGGGACTTGAGGGGTTTGGTTTTGGGTGGAGTGCTCTATGAGCTCTTTCCAATGATGATTCAAAAAGTTCCAATGTGGGATCCAATTGTTTGAAGAGTTGTAGATGGTATGTATTTAGGATTTCTTGATTAATTTCCTCAGGTACCCCTCGTATCCGTAAATTGCTATGGCGGCTTCTATTATCAAGATCCTCTACTTTTATTTGTAGGGCTTGAATAATAGAGTCTTAACAGCTTAGTTGTTGTTTATTGTCGCTGACCAAAGTGTTTCTTGTTCCTCTTCCAGAAATTCAATTTTTGAACTCATTTTGTTTATGTCTTTTCTTAGAGAGGAAACCTCAGATTTTATGAAGGTCACGTGTTTAGGTCAGCAATATAATTTTTTGATGGAAGTGCAGCTATTGTCTGCTGTATTTGTGTGAGCTATTCAATAGATGATTGCAGTAGTTTTGTTGGGCTTTGTTTTCCCATTTTAGCCTTTTGCTTTGGATTATCAGGGTCAACAGGGGATCCTTTTTCAGTATTTTGAAAATATGAACTTACTGGGGGAGTTGTATTTTGTTGAATAATTTATGATAGATGATTAATGATCAATTATAGCAGACATCCTCAAACTTGGCCCTCCACAGCTTTTGGAACTACATTTCCCATGATGCTCAGACAGCTGATATGCTGGCTGAGCATCATGGAAAATGTAGTTTCAAACCCTCTGCAGGGCCAAGTTTGAGGATGTCTGAATTATAGCAACAGTTATCTGAAACATCGTTAATCTTTTTTTTAACTTATAATTGTGATATGTGTCCAGATCTACAGCTGACATGGCGGAATGTATTATTTAAGTTTTTCATACAAATTAGCTTTTGTTTTGCAACAGTCCAATGCGGTTGGCTAGTTTTGTCTCCACCTGACACGCTCAGTAAAGTGTTTCTTCTTCAGCACATTGTGAATGTAGATGCACTAGATATTATAGTAAACTTCCTTAAACTGAGGAGGGAAATAAAGTGACTGTGCCTGCACATGCCAAGTCATTCAACATAGAAAATAATGAAGCTAAAACTTTGCCTTGGACTTGTTCAACTCGCATTAAACTCTGCTAGATCCCTCATAGCTGGATTATGGAAATCACAATTAACCCCTACTATTAGTAGGTGGATAGAGCACATGGAGGACCCTGTAGTTTTTGAGGAACATGGTTACAACAAGAAAAATAATCTAGATTTATTTTACAATATCAAATTAATTTGGGAATCCTGTAGAAAGGTACTAGAATCTTCTTTAACACACCATCAAAATACAGGACTTGATTAATTAGTATTATATGATAAGCGCAGGGTCTGGTGTATGCTCTTTCATTCCCTCTCTCCCTCCTCCACACTTCCATACCTTCTGCCTATTTCTTCACTTTTCTACTAGTCCCTTCCTCCTTAGGTTTATTTTTTTTTTCACGGCCACACCTTTTAAGCAAAATTACTGTGGATGTGTCACGCCTGCCTCAGTGTCAGATGGAGAGAAAGGCAGTAAAATACAATACCTACACAAAGTATAGGTACGGTACGGAGTAACCCAGAGATTAAGGTGGAGATAGGAGTAGCACAAAAGGCATTTTTTTAACGTTTTAAAGGCCTTGAGAGCAAGTTCAGGCCAAATTTTGCACTTAGCCCCTTTTCGGGTAAGAGCAGTTATTGGGATTCCCCTGACTGTAGTAGGCTAAGGCGAATCAGCAATTGCCTGTAATTTATTGGGATCCATGGCAAATCCGTCTTTAGAAATGACATAGCCCAAAAATGAGATCTCTTGTCTTTCTACTCACATTTGGACAATTTAGCATAAAGGTGGTTATTGCATAAACGAGAAAGGACTTGTTTCACATGACTGCAGTGCTATTTTATGGAGGAAGAGAAGATCAAGATATCATCCAAATAAACTAGCACATATTTGTTGAGAAGGTCTCTGAAGATAATATCCAACAGAGCCTGAAAGACAGCCGGGGCATTGCATAGTTTGAAGGGCATAACCAGATATTTGTATTCTTATTCAGCAATCAATAATCAAAGCAAGGCCGTAGACCCCCATCCTTCTTCTCAACAAAGAAAAAACCTGCACCAGCAAGTGACTAAGATGGACGAATAAAGTCCTTGGCCAAGTTTATTTTTTAATATAATCATCATAGCTTCTGTTTGAGAAACAGGGTAAGTTCTACCCTTAGGGATGGGTGCCCCAGGGTACAGGTCAATCTTGCAATCATAAGTCAGATGGGGTGGCAATTTGTCAGTCCCCTTTTCCTCAAAACATCTGTAAAGTCACTATAGAGTTCAGGGACACCCGAGTCAGAGGTGATGGCAGACAGGAGATGCTGTTTCATAAGGAAGAGTGATTTCAAACAGGTACCAAAACAGGAATCACCCCCTTTAGAGAGTTGTCCAGAAGGCCAATGGAACTGGGGATTATGTAGAGTCAGCCAGAGTAATCTTAATACTATGGGATACAATGAAGATTCAATAAGGTCAAATTTAAGGACCTCTTGATGAAAATCCCAACAGTAACTTGCAGAGGTAAAGTCTCAGAGTGCACAAATCTAGACCCCAAAGGATGACCATCAATAGTGGCTACCTTAAATAACTGTGACTTAGTACGAGATGGAAGTTGCAGTTGTTGGGCTAAGGTGGAGTCAAGAAAAATCCCTGCAGCATAGGAGTCTACCAAGGCTTCGAAATGGTGTTGTATAGAGTCTACAGTTATTGTTTGAGGTACCATGATATGTTGAGGAGAAGTGTTTAGAAACTTCAAGCTTAGTGGGACTTCTCCCGACTCCACTAAGCTCTCTCTTTTGCCAGACGGGCAGGGCATTCTCTGAGTAGATGGTCCTTGGCACCACAATAAAAACAAAGTCCATGAGTGCGTCTCTTAAAGTTTCAGATAGGACAGCTCATAGATCCACAGGTTCCACAACCAGCGGTGGAGAAGAGGAAGCAGCAGGTGGAGAAGGAAAGTGTGGTGCTAAAGCATACAGGTTGCCTGACAGAGGTGCGACAGCCTCTTCCCCTTTCTCACTGTCTTTCTAGGTAGCGAGTATCCAAACGTATATACAGAGAGCTATAAAATCTTCAATCGATTCAGGGATTTCTCTGTAGGTGAGCTCATCCTTAATTCTATCGGCTAATCCTCAACAGAAAGCTGCCTTTAGAGCTCCAGATCCTAAATTAGTCTCAGAGGCAAGAGTTTGAAACTCTATGGCATATTGGGAGACAGATCTATTACCTTGGCGGATCTCTAGAAGAGAAGATTCAGCAGCAGATTCTCTGCCTAGGATATTAAAGACAGAGGTGAAAGTGGAGATGAAATCTTCAGCATTGTCCAGAATAACAGCATTGTTCTCCATTAAAGGTGATACCCAAGCTAGTGCTTGACCTTATAACAAAGAGCTGATGAAAGTGACTCTGGCTTGGGAAGACTAGAACATTGCTGGGTTATTACAAAAGTGCAGTTTACATTGGTTTAAGAAGCCTCTGCAATCCTGTGCAGAGCCATCAGGCAGAGGAAGCTTGGGAATAGTAGAAGAATCTGAATTTGAGGTCATAGTAACCACAGTAGGTGCCTCCCTGGTTACATAGAGAGGACAGCATAGCAGTAATGTGATCAAATGTATCATTTAATGCTTGTAGTTGAGTAGAGTGGGCTCCAACATATGCCCCTGCAGGGTCACAGCCTTCGCTATCTCCCCTGGGTTCATGGCCTGTTTATACTGTCATGCCTGCCTCAGTGTCAGATGGAGAGACAGGCAGTAAAATACAATATCTACACTAATTATAGGTACGGTATGGATTAACCAAGAGATTAAAGGTGGATATAGGAGTAACAACCAGCCTGAAGCTCTGGATGCAGTCCGGACTGTTCAGTACTAGATCAATCTAGAGATAGTGAGCAAGGAAAACTAGCAAAAGGATACAATCCGGTAGTACAGGAAACAGTCACTAGGGGTCAGACTTGAGCATAGTCAAAGACAATCCAGGTCAGCAACAGTAAGGCAAACAATCCAGCGAGGTACAAGTGGTTAAAGCAAAGCATAGTCAAAGTCTAGTTCCAAGATCAAAGAAAACAGCAGATCCAATAAAGTACCAAGGGGCAGACAAAAAGGCAGAGTCCAGAATCCAAATCCAAGTCTGTAACAGAGCAATCCAAAACAGCAATAAATAGCACACCCTGAGTAGAAACTCCATAAACAGGCAATGACTGCTGGAAGAGCTGGGTTTATATAGGCAGAGAGTAATTGACAATTACCTGCAGCTGCAGGCAGGTGGAGCCAATGTGCAAGAATAGCACATAGCAAAAGCAACAGCTGAGGTCCCAGGTTAAATCCCCGAGTTTGACAGGATGCATTTATGTCTTGTTCCATTTTACCTTACTTAAATTGCTTTAAGATTTGACCAGTTGGTTCTAAATTTGTCACTATTGCTTCTGTACATATTTAATTACTGTCTACATGTTACTATGTACTATGTATCTCAAATATGTCACTTTCTATCTGTTTTGTACCTTTTTTCAATAAAATTAATAAAAAAAAAAAAAAAAAAATAATGCAGCTGTCTGGGAAAGTGAATCTCACAGCATATACATTCTCAGTTTGCAGTAAAAGCAAATTTAACACGTTTTCACTATAATTTTACTTGTATTTGTTTCTAATTTAGTAACATTACTTTTCAGCCAGGTAAATAAGTATATTGTACTTATTGTGAATTTAAAAAAAAAACTTCACTTGCAAACAGCTTGTGAGTTAAATGAACTGTAAATACCTTGTTGATTTTATATACAATACTTAGTTATGCATAATGAACAGCTTTTTAATACGTGGAGTGTAGGTGGCGCTAGAAGTACACTAAGTATACCAAGCAATGGGTTAATAAACTATTTATCTAAGTCTATTTTAATCAGCCTCCAACAATTGGTGTCCCAAACAATATTGGTTAAGCTGATACCATCAAATGAACTGGGTGGTGGGAAATAATAGTCTAAAACTAATTTGTAAATATTTCAAATTTATTCAATAATTTAAAACTTAAAATCAACAAACTCAGTCAAACATGTGACCCACACTAAATCAATCACAACACCTTTCAAATCACAATAATCTGACATGAGTTATAATTGCCTATAAAAGTCTCTTTCGTTAAATTCTGATGAACAGCTTTGCAATATATTTTCATTATTTATTTTGTCCGTAATTTACCTCTGAAAATTCAGCAATTTCTAATTCTCATAACTAAAAATGCACCCTGCTGGCTTCTCAAGGATAACTCTGCTACATATCTGTCCCTAATTGTCTTTATCAGATAAACAACTGCAAAACAATTTTATACTAACTTTATGACAGTGGCTAGACTTGTTCTCTGTGGACTAAAGCCCAGATTGGCTCCTCCAAATAAGGTAAATGGGGGAGTTTGGTTATTTATTTATTATTATTTATTTTTATTTCACAGTTAAGTTTGTATTTATTTTAACTAGTTAGTAAATAGTAATATTGTAAGTTTGTATTTATTTTTAAATAGATTAGTTAATAATTGTAACTTTACTTTAGGTGTATTTTAATTATGTTAAAGTTAGGGGATGTTTGGTTTAGGGGTTAATAGTTTAATTTAGCTAGTTGTGATGTGGGGGGATGGCAGTTTAGAGGTTAATTATTTTATTTAGTTATTTTATTTAGTGTTTGCAATGTGGGGGGTGGCGATTTAGGAGTTAATAGGTTTAATTAGCATTGGCGATGTGGGAGGGCAGTGGTTTAGAGGTTAATAGGTTTAGTTAGTGTCGGCGATGTCGGGGAACGGTAGTTTAGAGGTTAGTAGGTTTAGTTAGTGCCGGCAATATTGGGGAGCGGCGGGTTAGGGGTTAATACCTTTATTTAGTGTTTTAGTGTAGGCTATGTCAGGGAATGGCGGTTTAGAGGTTAATAGGTTTAGTTAGTGTTTTGGCGATATGGGGGGATAGTGGTTTAGGAGTTAATAGCTTTATTTAGTGTTTTAGTTAGTGTTTCCGATGTTTGGGAACTGCTGGTTAGATTAGAACAATGAAAAATTCCAAATATGAATAAAGAATAGATCCGAAAATTCTGAATTTTCGTTATGGCGCCGAATCGGAAATTTAGATTTATCCGAATCAGACAAAAACTAAATTCGGCTGAAATGAATTGCACGTCTATTGTTCACGCTAAACCCAGTTTCCAGGTTAAGTGGGGGGATTGTGCTAAAGTCTTTTCCACTCAGGGCCGCCAAAGCCCTCAGTGCTCCGGCCTGGAAAGTTCTGTAAGCAAAAATATGAATATCTATCCAGCAAAGCATCCTGTATCAGATTCAGCAAAATTTCCCTCTGGATGGCCCAGAGCTTCCAGTTTAGCGGCCAAATTCGCCTATAGCCCGGACACACCCTTACTGCTAATAATTTAATTGTAAATAACGTCTTTGTATATTTACTGCAAGTTAGAAATCTATTCTGCTTGTTTATTGTAGAATCATTCTCTGCTACAGCACAGACACATCAAGCTTCCTAACAAAACTAGTTTTTATATGTTAGAGCACTACTGACTTTCAAACATATTTCCTGCTTGGAGTCATCTAAGCTGCTTCCATCGCTTGTTATCAAATTGGCCACTAGAGGTCATCATAGACAGATACATTAACATTCATATTTGCTGAATAATTAATAAAAAAAGCTGTATCTGTTTTTGAATATTCAGGATTTGTTCTGTCCAACTCCTACAGTCTACACTTATTGCCCAGTTTTCTATAAAGTTCTATCAAACATTTCCTACTGTTTTGATTACAGCATTTGTTCCCTTGAACTTGACTGTGTAGAATATTACTTCACTAACATTTTGTCTCCTCCACCAGGCCAATTTCTTATTGGGGCTATACTGTTCACATGTGAGACTCAAGCATTTACTAAACTGGAAGTTTTCTAGTGCAACCAATGTTGAAGATTACAAATACTTTCTACCAGTAGGTCACCAAAACTCTTACCCTATTTGAGGTGGTGCAGGTTCAGACAGAACCCATACAAAAGGTAGGGAAATCTTACTAGTACTCTAACAGTAGCACTTCCTCTGTCAGTGTACTGTAAAGCTATATTTATACTAACAAGTCTCTAAGTACCCTCAAACATTAGTTCTTACGGAATACTTTCTACTGCTTTCCCATCTTTCCGTGTGCTGGCATTGGTGGAGCTGGAATACTCACTCACATTTACCCATCCATGTACAGGCAAAAAGTATGTTATCAGGGGGTATTTTACCTGTAACACAGAGTATGCTGTGCACCTGATTAAATGTCCATATGGGTGGGGTTATGTGGGTGAGACCACCCGTAAGTTCCGTGAGAGGATGAACCAGCAAAAAAGCAACATCAGGACCAAACAACTAGATGCAATTTGTAACAGCAGGACATAGTCTTTGTCAAATAAGGTTCCAGATATTGGAGCAAATTCAAATCCCAAAGAGAGGGAAATTATCCTGAAACAAAGAGAACTATATTGGATCTATGAGCTAGGTACTATGTTCCCAGGAAGTATGAACAGGTAGATGAATTGGAGAGTGTTTAATTAACTTAACTTAGGTAGAGGTATGGATAAGGATTTGGATAGCATCCTGTTGTTGAGATTACTGTTTTCCCCTGAAATTAATGGTGAGTATACTAAATATAAGAGGTAAAATGAAGTGTGAATATGTATATATTTGGAAAAAAACTAAATTTATGCTTACCTGATAAATTTCTTTCTTTTGGGATGTACCGAGTCCACGGTTTCATCCTTTCTTGTGGGATATTATCCTTCCTAACAGGAAGTGGCAAAGAGAGCACCCATAGCAAAGCTGTCTATATAGCTCCCCCCTTAACTCCACCCCCCAGTCATTCGACCGAAGGCCAAGGAAGAAAAAGGAGAAACTATAAGGTGCAGAGGTGACTGAAGTTTTCAATAAAAAATACTATCTGTCTTGAATAGACAGGGTGGGCCGTGGACTCGATACATTGCAAAAGAAAGAAATTTATCAGGTAAGCATAAATTTTGTTTTCTTTTGCAAGATGTACCGAGTCCACGGTTTCATCCTTACTTGTGGGATACCAATACCAAAGCTTTAGGACACGGATGAAGGGAGGGACAAGACAGGAACCTAAACGGAAGACACCACAGCTTGCAAAACCTCTCCTAAAAATAGCCTCCGAAGAAGCAAAAGTATCAAATTTGTAAAATTTGGAAAAGGTATGAAGCGAAGACCAAGTCGCAGCCTTACAAATTTGTTCAACAGAAGCATCATTTTTAAAAGCCCATGTGGAAGCTACCGCTCTAGTAGAGTGAGCTGTAATCCGTTCAGGAGGCTGCTGTCCAGCAGTCTCATAAGCCAAACGGATGATGCTTTTCAGCCCAAAGGAAAGAGAGGTAGCCGTAGCCTTTTGATCCCTACGCTTTCCAGAATAGACAACAAACAACAAAGATGTTTGACGAAAATCTTTGGTTGCCTGCAAATAAAACTTCAAAGCACAAAATACCTCCAAGTTGTGCAACAGACGTTCCTTCTTAGAAGAAGGATTAGGACACAGAGAAGGAACAACAATTTCCTGATTGATATTCCTGTTCGTAACAACCTTAGGAAGGAACCCAAGTTTGGTACGCAAAACCACCTTATCAGCATGGAAAACAAGATAAGGCGAGTCACATTGTAATGCAGACAGTTCAGAAACTCTTTGAGCTGAAGAGATAGCAACTAGGAACAGAACTTTCCAAGATAGAAGCTTAATATCTATGGAATGCATGGGTTCAAACGGAACCCCCTGAAGAACTTTAAGAACTAAATTTAGACTCCATGGTGGAGCAACAGGTTTAAACACAGGCTTAATTCTAGCTAAAGCCTGACAAAAAGCCCGAACGTCTGGAACATCTGCCAGACGCTTGTGCAACAAAATAGACAGAGCAGATATCTGTCCTTTTAGTGAACTAGCAGACAATCCTTTCTCCAAACCCTCTTGGAGAAAAGACAAAATCCTAGGAATCCTGATTTTACTCCATGAGTAGCTCTTGGATTCGCACCAAAAAAGATATTTACGCCATATCTTATGATAGATTTTCCTAGTGACAGGCTTTTGAGCCTGAATCAAGGTATCTATGACCCACTCAGAGAAACCCCGCTTTGATAGAATCAAGCGTTCAATCTCCAAGCAGTCAGTTGCATAGAAATTAGATTTGGATGCTTGAATGGACCTTGAATCAAAAGGTCCCGTCTCAGTGGCAGAGTCCATGGTGGCAGAGATGACATGTCCACCAGGTCTGCATACCAAGTCCTGCGTGGCCACGCAGGCGCTATCAAAATCACTGAAGCTCTCTCCTGTTTGATTCTGGCAATCAGACGCGGAAGGAGAGGGAAAGGTGGAAACAATCGCTGACAGATGGCAAGAGTGAACCTCTGCCCATCGGGTTATTCTTGAAACCTCTATCATCGCTAGAGAACTCTTTGTTCCCCCTGATGATTGATATAAGCCACAGTCGTGATGTTGTCCGACTTAAATCTGATGAATATGGCCAAAGCCAGCTGAGGCCATGCCTGAAGAGCATTGAATATCGCTCTTAATTCCAGAATATTTATTGGAAGGAGGGCCTCCTCCTGAGTCCACAATCCCTGTGCTTTCAGGGAATTCCAGACTGCTCCCCAGCCCAGTAGGCTGGCGTCTGTCGTCACTATAACCCACACTGGCCTGCGGAAACACATTCCCTGGGACAGGTGATCCTGTGACAACCACCAAAGAAGAGAGTCTCTGGTCTCTTGATCCAGATTTATCTGAGGAGATAAATCTGCATAATCCCCATTCCACTGTCTGAGCATGCATAGTTGCAGTGGTCTGAGATGTAAGCGAGCATATGGAACTACGTCCATTGCTGCTACCATTAGACTGATTACCTCCATACACTGAGCCACTGACGGCCGAGGAATGGAATGAAGAGCTCGGCAGGTGGTCAAAATCTTTGATTTCCTGACCTCCGTCAGAAATATGTTCATGTCCACTGAGTCTATCAGAGTCCCTAGAAATGAAACTCTTGTGAGAGGGGAAAGAGAACTCTTTTTTTACCTTCACCTTCCACCCATGAGATCTTAGAGAGGCCAACACTAAGTCCGTGTGAGACTTGGCTAGTTGGAAAGTCGACGCTTGAATTAGGATGTCGTCTAGATAAGGCGCCACTGCTATGCCCCGCGGTCTTAGGACCGCCAGAAGGGACCCTAGTACCTTTGTGAAGATTCGTGGCGCTGTGGCCAACCCGAAGGGAAGAACCACAAACTGGTAATGCTTGTCCAGAAAAGCAAACCTGAGGAATTGGTGATAGGAATGTGTAGATACGCATCCTTTAAGTCCACGGTGGTCATATATTGACCCTCCTGGATCATTGGTAAAATAGTCCGAATCTTGAAGGATGGGACTCTTAGGAAATGGTTTAGGATCTTGAGATCTAGAATTGGTCTGAAGGTTCCCTCTTTTTTGGGAACCACAAACAGATTGGAGTAGAACCCCTGCCCCTGTTCTGCTTTCGGTACTGGGCAGATCACTCCCATGGTAAAAAGGTCTTCTACACAGCGTAAGAACGCCTCTCTTTTTGTCTGGTTTACAGACAATTGAGAAAGATGGAATCTCCCCCTTGGAGGAGAATCTTTGAAATCTAGAAGATACCCCTGGGTTACGATTTCTACAGCCCAGGAGTCCTGAACGTCTCTTGCCCAGGCCTGAGCAAAGAGAGAGAGTCTGCCCCCTACGAGATCCGGTCCCGGATCGGGGGCTACCCCTTCATGCTGTCTTGGTGGCAGCAGCAGGCTTCTTGGCCTGTTTACCCTTGTTCCAAGCCTGGTTAGGTCTCCAGACTGGCCTGGATTGAGCAAAGTTCCCCTCTTGCTTTGTAGCAGGGGAAGAGGAAGAGGGACCACTTTTGAAGTTTCAAAAGGAACGAAAATTATTTTGTTTGGTCCTCGTCTTATTTGACTTATACTGAGGGAGGGCATGACCCTTCCCTCCAGTGATATCTGAAATGATCTCTTTCAATGCAGGCCCGAATAGGGTCTTACCTTTGAAAGGAATGGTCAAAAGATTAGATTTTAATGACACATCAGCAGACCAGGATTTAAGCCATAACGCTCTAAATGGCAAAACCTGAATTCTTAGCCACTAATTTAGCCAGATGAAAAGCGGCGTCTATAATGAAAGAATTAGCTAGCTTAAGAGCCCTAATTCTGTCCAGAATATCATCTAATGGGGTCTCCACCTGAAGAGCCTCTTCCAGAGCCGCAAACCAAAAGGCAGCTGCAGTGGTTACAGGAACAATGCATGCTATAGGCTGGAGAAGAAAACCCTGATGAACAAAATTTTTCTTTAGGAGACCCTCTAATTTTTTATCCATATGATCTTTTAAAGCACAACTGTCCTCAATAGGTATAGTTGTACGCTTAGCCAGAGTAGAAATAGATCCCTCCACCTTAGGGACCGTCTGCCACGAGTCCCGCATGGTGTCAGATATGGGAAACATTTTCTTAAAAACAGGAGGGGGAGCGAACGGAGTACCTGGTCTGTCCCAATCCTTAGTAACAATGTCCGAAATCCTCTTAAGGACCGGAAAACATCAGTGTAAACAGGAACCTCCAAATATTTGTCCATTTTACACAATTTCTCTGGAACTACAATAGGGTCACAATCATCCAGAGTCGCTAAAACCTCCATGAGCAATAAGCGGAGGTGTTCCAGCTTAAATTTAAATGCCGTCATATCTGAATCTGTCTGAGGGAACATCTTTCCTGAATCAGAAATCTCTCCCTCAGATAGCAAATCCCTCATCCCTACCTCAGAACATTGTGAGGGAATATCGGATACGGCTACTAAAGCGTCAAAAGGCTCAGCATTTGTTATTAACCCAGAGCTACTGCGCTTCCCTTGCAACCCTGGCAGTTTAGATAAAACCTCTGTGAGGGTAGTGTTCATAACTGAGGCCATATCTTGCAAGGTGAAAGAATTAGACGCACTAGAGGTACTTGAGAACTAGATGGCAAAACCTGATTTCCTTCTGTCTGAGAATCATCCAGTGCCAAACTCTTATAATTCAAAATATGTTGTTTGCAATTTATAGACATATCAGTACAAGTGGGACGCATTCTAAGAGGGGGTTCCATAATGGCTTCTAAACAAATTGAGCAATGAGTTTCCTCAATGTCAGACATGTTGAACAGGCTAGTAATGAGACAAGCAAGCTTGGAAAACACTTTATTTAATGAAAAAAACACAATTTTCAAAAACGGTACTGTGCCTTTAAGAGAAAAAAAGGCATACACAAACTGCAAAACTGCTTAAAATTACCTAAATTTTCCCGAAATTTTTACAGTATACTCACTAAGCTTTAGTAAGATTGCACCACATGTAATAAAGCAATTAACCCCCAAATGAGAAAACCGGATTGACACGTGTCCAAAACAGGTAAAAACCCCTGTCAGCACCTTGCCACAGCTCTGCTGTGGCGCCTACCTGCCCTTAGGGATCGATAATGTGGGGATAAAGCTTCGATTGGGCCCCAGAAGTGTACCAGGACCCTCCGGTGTTGAAGCTTGCTGCTTGTCTACAGAAACCAAATGCGCAACTGAGGCGTGAAAATAGGCCCCGCCCATCTCACTCGATGTTGCTAGGGCCTATACAAAAATCTACCAAACGTTTTTTAAGCCACGTGGGTTATAAAAAAAAAAAAAAAAACAAGCCAAGTGTACCCTCAAAACAGTTGTCCCTTAAGAAATATAAACAGTACTCCCAGAACACACAAACGTTTGCCTTATATATCATATTCAAACTGAGTGCCCATAAGTTTAGCCCTTTATGCAAGCTAGTAATGCCCCTTATAAAACTAGGATTACTGCTTACCCTTCCCCTAATGGGGATACTGTCAGCCTTTCTGAGTTATCACAGTCTCTGCAGAAAAAATGACTGAACATACCTCATTGCTGTATAGCAAGAAACCGTTCCTCACACTGAAGTTTTCCTGTACTCATCAGCTTCTGTGGGAACAGCAGTGGACCTTAGTTACAAATGCTAAGATCATCATCCTCTAGGCAGAAATCTTCATCTATTTCCTGCTTGAGAGTAAATAGTACACACCGGTAACATTTAAAAACAACAAACTCTTGCTTAAAGAAAAATAAAAACTAATACTTTATCACCTCTTTCACTTTACCCTTTCTGCTTAGAGCCGGCAAAGAGAATAACTGGGGGGTGGAGTTAAGGGGGGAGCTATATAGACAGCTCTGCTGTGGGTGCTCTCTTTGCCACTTCCTGTTAGGAAGGATAATATCCCACAAGTAAGGATGAAACCGTGGACTCGGTACATCTTGCAAAAGAAAGAAGGGTTTTTATGAAATGATGGGTTATGCATAGTTTTAACACTAGAGGGAGTATCTATAGGTGTACAGTTACCTGGTGTTAATTGATGGATGGGGCTTAGTGGTATATATAGGTGTGGTATCACTGTTGTATCCTTATACATGATTAAGGACTGAGGTCTGAAATGTTGTTTGTTTTTATTCTGGCTGAATGTATTCTAATTGGTGCTGCTGCAACTTTCTTTGCTATAGTACTTTGTGGGGTTTTTGATATAGACCCTGATAGCCTGCACATCTTAACTTCACATAGGTGTTGGAACCTTTTCTGCTTTGGAATATAATTGTATGATTACTGTACATAGCTAAATAAAATTATCATGTATAGTATAATTTCAGTCTGGGATTGAGAGGAGGTTTATGGCCTGCCATAAAAGGGGTGAACCCTATTTTAGATAAGTGAGATGTCTGGCTATAACTGATTAGATAGATATGTAGCCTTAGGGTGGATGACTCTCTCAGGTGAGATATGAGAAATGCTAGGGTTACTATCTAGTAGTGTCGTGGAGCGCTGGAAAATCCTAAAATTGCGTAAGGTAGGTACATAGTTAGTAAATTTATTCTAGGATGGTCTTTATAGGTCTCAATGTAACTCTAAAACTCTGTCTCTGTGATAGTGGAATCTCTGTAGTCCTTATGCGCGAGTATAGACAGTAGAATCATAGCCCTAATTTACAGCTATTAATAGGGCGGACTACTAAACTCCACTGTCCCGGCCGCTGACAGTGGAGATATGGTCAATAAAGATTGTGGCAACCGATCTAAAATGGGGGCTAAACATTATTTGTACCGGAATACCTGTTACTGGCGTAAAGCTTAAAGGGCATTTGTTAGGACAGGTAATAAACCTATAAATCGAGGTGTGAAAATATCATCTAAATCTCCTAAACCAATTAGAAGAAATCAGCATATAGTACCAAAAATAAAGGATTAAATACATTTCAACGTATGGGCCACACAGAAACAAAGTTACAGATATTCACATTAATTAGCTGTATGATCTGAGTAAAGATGTAAGCTCCATAGCTAAAACCAAAATTACAGTTTAACATTAGCATTCCCTGGTTAATCTCTATCATCCTAGGGGAAGAAAAACCCTCTTCGATTTAGTGCTAAACTGTCCCATTCATCTGGTTGAGTAGCCATCATAAGGGACGTTACACACAGGAGGGGGGGGTTGGTTGGCAATAGTAAACATATCTGAATTGATCTAGAAAGGCATTTTAAGGAAAAGAAACAACAAAAATAACTTGAAATATTTAGCTGCAATCGGCTGCCAGGCAATTCTGCTTATTTTGCTGTTGTAATAGGGCAGCATGAAAGGGTATAAGAAACAGAAAAGTCTGCAGCTGAATTGCAAGTTTTTGTTCTAAAATTCATCCAACACTTAAAATTCATCCAACACTTGTTCATTATGAGGCAGTGTAACAGATGAACTCCTTCCGAATCTGTCCAGAGTTATTAATTCCGGTTTGTTAAACCAGAATCCTGGGGGGGGGGGGGGGGGTACATATGCGGTAGCTTTAACTACACAGGCAGTCAAATTGACCCGGTAGGCCTCGCGACCTCGTGGCCAGATGCTGTGCAGTGAGCTGAGGAACATAGGCAGGTCCGCAGTAAGTCAGATATTCCTAGACTCCTTTTAAGTTGTCCTGGGTATATTTGATTGGAATAACCAATTAATAGGTAAAACTTTAAGAAATAGCTCTTAAAATATTGATGGGATCCAGGAGATCTTCACAAACACGTCCTGCCGCAACTGTAGGCTCTGCCCCCCCAGTATTGTGTTTTTATTTGATTGTTGCCAAATTGTGTTTTTGTTTTTTTTAACTATTAGTCTGGGTATTCCTTAGCATATAGTAATCCTAAGTGGTGGCAGAAGATGGCTTAGTGTGCGTGATATTAGGAGAGTTTTTGGCATTTCTCTAGTACAGACTAGAAAGTGTTTTGTTGAGACCCTTGCACCCACTGAACTTAGTCACAGACTAACCTAGAGTGACTTGAATGTGGCAATATGATAAAATCTTAGTTAACCCTCTGTTTCACAAACTTGTGACATTTGCAAGGTTGGTTAACCTTTTTCATCAAACTCACAGTATCTGGTCAAAGCTCATAACATCATGACATCAGAATTCTCATATAAGGTTAGAACAGGAGCTAGGGTTACTGTTATACTTATCTTTTAGTTCTATCATTGACAATAAAATTCAGGTCACTGCTTTTCAACATTCTTTATACCTCCACAGAGTAATATTTGGACAAAATGGCTTCATGTTTGTTTCATAGCATTAACTAGAGAGACCATCAGGTCAATCAGTACACCATGTGTTTAATGGCTGTATTTGAGAGATTGTGCAGCAGATATTTGGGAAAAAGAGAATACACTATACATGTAAGAATACATTTACATAGGATATTTTCAATCAAGGGTTCCCACCCCACTTAGAAGTGCAAAAATATTTTGTGCCAGCTTTTGTGATTTTTTTCCACCGCCTAAGCCATTCCACTCCATTAGAAGAGATGGCATTTGCTTTTGTAAAACCACTCAATTAATAACAGAAGAATTTGGTCACAAACTATAGAAAACTGGTGTTTCAAAGGTTTTGCATAAACTTTCATGGAAACCAAAGTGAAACTAAAACATAATGGCTAATTGATTAAATATTCCTACAGAGATCTTGCAATTTTGATTCAGATTTTGGGGCCCATTTATCAAGCTCCGAACGGAGCTTGTGGGCCCGTGTTTCTGGCCTGTGTCTTCAGACTCGCCAGAAACACCAGTTATGAATCAGCAGCCTAAAGACCGCTGCTCCATAATCCTGTCCGCCTGCTCTGATGAAGCGGACATGAATCGCCGGAAATCAACCAGATCGAGTAAGATCGGGTTGATTGACACCTCCCTGCTGGTGGCCGATTGGCCGCGAGTCAGCAGGGGGCGGCGTTGCACCAGCAGCTCTTGTGAGCTGCTGGTGCAATGTTAAATGCGGAGAGCGTATTGCTCTCCGCATTCAGCGAGATGCAGCAATCACACGTGCAAATCAAATGACTATCTTGAACCAGGAAGCCAGTTTAGGAGAGCAGTAACAAATGAGAGATTTGATTACGGGGAGTGTTTAAATTGCAGATCCGCATATGCAGTATTTCTGGTAACCTGTGAGGACTGTAATTTACAGAATGTTGGCTTAAACTTAAAGGAGGTTAATCAGGCACCCTTACAAGGGCCTAAACTCAGAACATGATCTCATAATTTGTTGGCAAAAAAAAATGGAAATTGGGTCATCTTCCGCCTTTAGAAGTACAGAACTAGCTAATAGTATACTTACTGAAATATACTATATATCCATGTATATAAACTTTTGCAGGTGGTAAAGATCCTATAAGTAATGTGTGTAATTATGTCCTCGCTCATTTAGTTTTATAAAGATAGGCTAATTGGACCAAAAGTTTTTTAATTTGTAACCAAATTACAGTAAAAAAAAAGATTTTGAGATGCCATAAGATGTTTATCTTTTTTTGATAACTTCATTATATTTTACAACATTATTAACTTAATGTTTCTTTACTTTATAATCTTAATAGAGTTTTATATATATACTATATATGTACACATTTTTCTCTACTTGTATTAAGTTAAGTTATTAAGTTTGTGCAAAGTAATGTAGTTTGATTTATTCTTAGTGGATTTATCTTGTAAGCAGCTTTAAGATATATTATAAGATTCTTAAGGATGGTTTATGATTGTATTTGCTTGTTTGAAAGCTTGAAAGTGCAGAATCGATTCAGATGAAAGTGGACAGTTCTATCTTAACTGGTAAAGAGGAGGTTCTTCAACATCATAATTTGATTATACAATGCTTAGGGGCCCGTTTATCAAGCTCCGTATGGAGCTTAAAGGGCCGTGTTTCTGGCGAGCCTTCAGACTCGCCAGAAACAACAGTTATGAAACAGCGGTACTTGTATGCCTGCTCTGAGGAGGCGGACAGAGATTGCGTGAAATCAACCCAAACGAATACGATCAGGTTGATTGACACCCCTTGCTACCGGCCGATTGGCCGCGAATCTGCAGGGGGCAGAGTTGCACCATCAGTTCACAAGAGCTGCTGGTGCAATGCTGAATGCGGAGAGCGTATGTGACCCAGTGAGACTGTAGCACCTTTCCTTATTGTACAATGCTGTCTGTAGACTTTTAATTGGATTACTTAATGTATTTTTGTTGTTGTATTTTTTTGTATTGAGGTTTTGAGAAATTACAACATACAAAATATGTCTATATACAAATACAACATGGTAATAAGATGCATGCAGAGGTCATGCAATGTGCAAACTTGAACATTAACAACAAGACACAAATATTGTAGTTATAGGCACCATATCTAAAACCTTGTGGTGCTATACATATGGATGAAAATAAGTATTATATAATAAGGCAATTTCTATGGTTACTCTTGAACCTTAATATATAAAGATAGGAATGAGCAACTGATATAAAATATGATATAAGAGTGTATTATTAGTAAAATAGCATGAGCAATATATCTACAATTACCATATACAGAAATTTTAATACCGCTGATATTAATTTGTTGCTGGAGAAGGTGAGCTGAAATAAGTCATATAGGGTAAACTAGGGCTTTGTCTCAAACAACATGGAAAAAATAAATTTGGAGAATTTTGACGCTACACTGAAGCCATATAGGCCTGTGAGTCCATCTAAGAGGATATGATGTTAAGTAGATATGGAAGGATAATAAGCACACACCCCACCGCAGTGAAATCAGTAAACCACACCAACTGTTGTGAAAGACAGTCATTTGCATCTACGCCACATGTAATATATTTTAATACTGGAGTGAAATGCATGACGATATGGTTCTCCAAACCATATGTTTCTAATAAGTAATGGATACTTACTATAGGATCATTAAATACTAAAATATTTATGAAGATAGCTATATGAAGCAAAAAACAAATCATATAGTGCTAGGATGTACAGGGTGAATAGCTTTTATGTGCAGGGTCGAAATTGTTGGGTATCCATATTGTCTATTGTGTATTGTAATGTCATAGCATGCAACTTTTCTATACAGGTAAAGATTCTTTGTAGGAAGTCCCATATACTGACTTGTGTAAACAAACTTATACAGTGACATGGGATAGATAATATTGTAGAGAGGAAAGCTTTCTCTCCATTTAGTATGCTGGCACAATGTTAAAGTGTAGGTAGCAGGGTTGTAGGGGAATAGTAAGTCTCCAGTCAAGATGAGTGAGTAAGGCTATAAGCCAAAGAGCCCAGCCTCTCATCAGGGTTCCAAACTCCCTTCACTCCTCTACCCTATGCCGCTAGCGGACATCAAAGAGTCAGAGTTCCTCTGGCAGTTAGTATCTAGGGAGGTATAAGCATAGGGGTTAACAAGGTATATGTCTGGCAAAAGTCATTTGGAGGAGGGTAAGTAGCTCTCAGGTTTAGGTCATTATTTCGGAGCCGCAAGATCATGGAACACTTTAACAAGAAATGTGTAGATCTCGGCACCGGGCTCTCCAGGTGCTTCAGTTCACAGCCTTTTTCAGGCCCCCCTTCGACCGGCCTCATCTCCAGGGTGCCCAGGACCAGCCTCTCATCTGCAATCGGTATACTGGTGCCAGATTGCTTGTCTATAGAAGCAACTATAAGTCTATAGAAGCAACACTTAGCGAGAGCAATCCTTCTGCGTCTGTGCAAACAGCCTCACTTAGGTCAGCGAAATTATCTCCCTTGCAACTCCTATCGATCATGACCAGAAGACTTAGCGGGACTGATCTGGTAACAGAAACCTCGTCACTCCGCTCGGATCTCAAGCTCAACAGGTGTAGTGATTTTCCATCTTGTGAGAAATCCGTTGTAAGAGGACTAAGGCTTCAGACTACATTTTAAGTCAGTATGGCTCTATGGCTTGCTAATTCTTCCCAACAAACACTTCTCTTTTCTGGTACATGGAAATCCCAGGATGATAATGCGTTGTAATTGCATCAGAGTCGCGTGTTGGCTACAGTACAGGACGTCAAGAGGGCCGCATTACTATTGGTTATCAAGCGAAACGTCACCAACCAAAAAAAATTGAGCTTCCGAGACGGGCAGAGGAACGCAGATACGGAATAGCGGTGAATAGCTGTGATATCTACATTAGTAAGTGTTTTTAAAATTTTTTATTTTTTAAACATAACCTTATTTAATAAGACTTACTTAAAGGGACACTCAATCAAAATTAAACTTTCATTATTCAGATAGAGCATGCCATTTTAAACAACTTTCCAATTTACTTCCATTAACTAAATTTGCACAGTCCTTTTATATTTAAAATTTTTGAGTCAACAGCTCCTACTGAGCATGTGCAGCAAGAATAAGTGTGTATGCATTTGTGAATGGCTGATGGCTGTCACATGGTACATGTATGCATTTGTGATTGGCTGATGGCTGTCACATGGTACAGGGGGAGTGGAAAAAGACATAACTTTTAAAAATGTCAGTAAAAAATCTACTATTCATTTGAAGTACAGACTAAGTGCTATTGCATTGTCTTGCTATCGCACATTTGTTGATTATGCAAATCTACTGTGTTGACTGGTCCTTTAAAGGGACAGTCTAGTTCAAAATAAACTTTCATGATTCAGATAGAGAATTCAATTTTAAACAATTTTCAAATTTACTTTTATCATCAATTTTGCTTTGTTCTATTGGTATTCTTAGTTGAAAGTTAAACCTAGGAGGTTCATATGTTAATTTTGAAGCCCTTGAAGGTTGCCTCTTCTCTCAGGGCATTTTGACATTTTTTCACCACTAGAGGGTGTTAGTTCATGTGTGTCATATAGATAACACTGTGCTCACGCACGTGGAGTTCAGGTGAGCCAGCTCTGATAGGCTAAAATTGATGTCTGTCAAAAGAACTGAAATAAGGGGGCAGTTTGCAGAGTATTAGATACAAGGTAATCACAGAGGTAAAACGTGTATTTCTATAACTGTGTTGGTTGTGCAAAACTAGAGAATGGGTAATAAATGGATTATCTATCTTTTTAAACAATAACAATTCTGGTGTAGACTGTCCATTTAACATTGCAAAGCAAATTGTGAAAGTTGACCATCACTTTAAAGGAACACTAAATCAATGTAATAAACCTTTAATCATGGGTGCTGCCATTATGTAACCTAGGTTACATTGCTGCACATGTGCAAACAGGTCAGAACTGGAATGTAGTGGAAAAACAGATTTCAACGGATGTGGGTAATAACGTCAATACTAAGCTTATAAAATGTATTGTGTTTTATGTATGTGAAGTAAGGAAAAACTAGTTTTAAAATATTATATATATATATATATACACACACACACACACACACATATACACACACACACACAGGTATACCTCGTTTTATTGCGCTTCACAGATATTGCTCTTTATACAAATTGAAGGTTTGTGGCAACCCTGTGTCAAACAAGTCTATCAATGCCATTTTTCCAACATATATACACATATAAAAACATACAAACCACCAATAAAGAGATTTGCAGGCCCATCTATCAAAGTGTCAACCTGCAATACGCCCGAATTCCGCGTCGTACATGGCGCGATGAGGATGCGCCTTACTTATCAAAGCTTTAAGATCGCAATAATTAGAATTTTATGACGTAACATACGATCCACCGTTCTCTATTCGACGCAGATCGATGCGAGTTGAAATCATGTGTAAATTGAGCGTAATCCTCTGCATTCGCTCTCCTATTCGAAACAATTTGAAGCTGTCCCGAAATTATCTAAAGTTCAACAATTACGTTCGCGTCTCACCCGACGCAGCGTACCTATTTCTCAATCCGCCACCTCTGAGCTTGCGGATGCTATAGAACTCAATCAGAATTAGAAATGATTTCTAATGAAAAACATTTATGTTCCTTTTATTATTTGTTATATATTTTCAGATAAATATCTATGTATAAAATATATATAAATTATAAAATATGTATAAATATATCTATACGAAAAAATCATATACCTTAATTGTCTCTTCCAAAACTTGCAGCAATCAATATGTTGCTTCCACCTGCATTTTCAGCAGGTGAAATGGTCATTATAAAAGGGAGTGTCTAACAGCATAGAAAGTTTGATGTATGCAGTCATTACCAAGATGGAGATGATCAATCTATTTTGCATTGCTATACAACAAAGACGCAAAAGAAGGAGATTTTTGGAGTTAGTTCAGCGTTATGAACGACGCAGAAGGCCAAGGTTATTTTTACCTAGAATAGGGTTACATACCCTGAGTGACAGGGAAATTGTTCGGAGATTCCGTTTGAATAGAGGTTTAATTGAGAATCTGTATCTGGAGATCAAAGACTCCATTGAACCTATAACTTATAGGACAAAGGCAATCCCTGGAATGTTAAAACTGCTGGCTGTCCTCTATTTCCTCGCCACAGGATCATTTCAGGCTGTAACAAGTTTAGTTGTGGGGATGAGCCAGGCTTCTTTTTCAAGTCATCTAACTGTAGTATTAAAAGCCTTACACCAACGGATAGTGAATTATGTACATTTTCCGGAAACACCAGAGGATTGGCATTGTGTGAAGGTGCAGTTCTATGGGATTGCTGGGATGACAAACATTTTGGGTGCAATTGACTGTACCCATGTGTTAGTGCAGCCTCCAAAGTTAGGAGAATTGCCCTATCGTGACCGCAAGCGTAACCATTCTTTAAATATACAGGTCATCTCTGATGCCAAATTGAAGATTATGAGCATCCGGTCAGGATTCCCAGGTTCAACACATGATTCTTTCATCCTGAGAAATTCGCATGTTTATGACCTGTTTCAGAATCATCAAATGCCAGAGGGAATTCTCCTAGGTAAATATCTCTTACTAATTGTCATATATGGATATAAAAATATTATGTATTTCATATTGCTAAAATCAAATTATTTTTTGCACACAGGAGATTCAGGCTATTCATGTCTCCAATGGCTTTTCACTCCTGTGCTGAACCCCAGAACTCCTGCGCAAGTGCGCTACAATGAGGCTCATACATCTACAAGATGTGTTATAGAGCGCACATTTGGCGTTTTGAAAAGCAGGTTTCGTTGTTTAGACCTCTCTGGGGGAGTACTTCTATACAAACCAAAGAAAGTATCCCTGATATTTCTCATATGTTGCATGCTCCACAACCTAGCATTACGCATGCCAGATGCTGATATTTCTATGTTACAAGTAGAGTATGATGACAATGTGGCACCTTTAGAGCAAATTGATGCAAGTGGAGTACAAGCTCGATCTGATTACATCCATGCTCTATTGGAACAATGATTATGTAAATATATTGTACATATGTTCTTTTGTTTCATCATATCTTTATGTTTAAAATTATCCCAAAAGAGGGTATTTATGTTAGTTTAACTTAATTGTTAATATGTATTCAAATAAATGTTCTTCATTTCACACCTGACTCTTTTTTTAATGAAATATTTCTAATTAATACTCAATAGATTATAAGTGATAGACCATGTTATCATAGGGCTCTCAGAAAATGCTTAGATACAAGGTACATTAAACATCATCTTTCATGATTTATCGAGAAGGCAATTTTTATAATTAAATTATATTCTATTTTCCTCATCTTTGTATATAATTTTTGGAATCAGCATCAATGCAATACAGGTTTAACACATGATCTTGGGTGGTGTTCTTTAACCAATGGCAGATGTTTAGTCTCCCTGATTAGCTTGTAATAATAAAAATCAAAAATCCACCCAAATCAAATATATAAATTTTGTTGCTCTTATTATATGTGTAGATACATTATTACATTTTGCCTTAAAACATTATCATGGAGATTGACCATTTTCAATTGGTTAAAGCATTGATTTTTTAACCTATTTATTTTTCATGGCACACTTTTTTCAATTAAAAAATACTGTGACACACCCCCATTCAAAAATTGTAAAAAATCACACGTATCCTAATAAAGTATATATATATATTATATACATACACACATCACACTCTATGTATTGTGCTGTGATGCCATGCCTCCTACAAACTATACGTGACATATTGACATTCATTCTCAAACAATCATACTGAATGTCTGTGAGTGAATAGCAATATGTCATGGTTGTACATGATGCCTGTCACATACCTCCCAATATATACAAATTGGAAAGAGGGACACCCCTGCACTGGGAGTAAAAAAACAAGCAAAATTAAAGAAATATCTCACAATGTTGTCAGTCTGCCGTGGCACACCTGAGGATCTCTCATGGCACACAAATGTACCATGGCACACTGTTTGACAAACACTGGGTTAAGGCATCACACCCAAGCTTAGGGGTGCTAAGGATATTTTTGAATCTTAAGCCCGGGCTTCAAATTATATTATGTAGTGTAATATCAGTAATTATTATGCCCACTGAGTAACGGCACTTTAGTGCATATACATTATTTTTAATGAGTTGAAAACATATATATATTTCTATTTATCAATAACATTGGTTATTACCTGTTCATGAGCTTCCATACATTCATCTTTCATCAATATAGAACAAGTGAATGACTAAAATTCTACAATTAAAGTTGTTACTAGAAAAGTTAGAAATAACATTCTATTTTCTAACATAAACATTAATTATTATTGTGTTTATGTCCATTTAATATAGTTGTGTTGGTTCTGCATAACCGGTCAATGTTTAATAATGTTATTTATTTTTAAAAATATAAAATACTTTGGTGTACATTGTACCTTTAATAACTTATTAGATATGACCAATGAATAGTAATTAAAAACATCATTGTTTTCAAATAAAATACAATAAAGATAATCATCAAAATAATTTCTTTTATTAAATTATAACAAGCATTACTTCATGCATAATACAAACAAAATAAATCAAAAAACTAATCTTTAGACCGCTTAGAGGCAGTGGGAGATTGTGGAGGTGATCTTTCCCTTCTTGAAGAAAGTAATTCTTGAAGGGTACCCTGCATCAACAGAAATAAATTGCGATTGAAATTTCGGTTATCCTCATCTGCTCTCTCCCTTCGCACCAACTCCCTTTCCTCTATGGCTACCCTACGTAGATCTATAGCTATTCTCTCCCTTTGCAATTCCATTTGCATCTCCACCTGACGCCCCTGTTGCTGAATATATACACCCAATGTCCTAATCAACTCCTGTTGATTGTCACTATATTGCCTCCCCAGATTGACCATATTATTTATTGCTCCATCATCATCATGGCCAGGGGCAGCAACAGGGGCGGCGGCAGGTGCGGCGGCAGGGGCAGCAGCAGGTGCGGCGGCAGGGGCAGCAGCAGGTGCGGCGGCAGGGGCAGCAGCAGGTGCGGCGGCAGGGGCGGCAGCAGGGGCGGCGGCAGGGGCGGCAGCAGGGGCGGCAGCAGGGGCGGCAGCAGCAGGGTCAGATCCTGGGGCAGCAGGTTCAGCGGCGGCAGCAGCTGAATCTTCAAGATACCTTTCTATCTGTGTATCGTCATTCAGTAGGCTACCAATCAGATCTTGTGATTCGTCATATAAACTCTCCTGTATCTGCCTAACCACAATTGTAAGCTCCTCCGACAGCTGATGACACCGTTCGGTACCTATTGTAAATATAAACTAATATTATAATCAAAATTAAAGTTGCATGAATGTGCAATGTATTCTCTTTTTAATACACATTGATAAACAATAATATTTTTAATATCGATTTGTTCTCTTGTAATCTCATTTCTTAGTAATGATAAATAAGCACATATTCAACACTTGGGTTAGATATATTATGGTTGTTGCCTGCACAGATTCATCTGTAAATTTCATTAATATAAGTCACAGCCATCTGCAAGGATTGCACTCCTTTTCCATTCAACTAATAATAATACATTGCAGTTGACATTTAACACACCAATCATAATATATTTGTGTTTTTTTTTTTTTATTTAAATATATTATTTTTTGAATTAAAAAAAAAAAAAATATTAAAAAATTAAATTTAGGGGGACTTCCGGTGGGCGGGCCAAGGGAGAAGCAGCAGGTGAAGGGAGCTCCGCATAAAACAGCATAGAAAATCAACTTTAAAACCAATTCTAGGCTGCCCTTTACCTTGCTGTCACAACCCCTGTGGCCACGAATAATTCCTTGACAGAGTTTGCTGTCCGGAGTGGAGGTGAAGTGTAAGAGACTCCCTTCACACTTATTACAGGAGCTGTACATCGCTCCCCCACGGAGGTCTAACAACAAGAAACGCTGAAGTGGCGCGCCGCATACATGCAGCTCAGGAGGCTGTAAAAAGACCCGCTTAATAACATAGGCAGCTGGCAGAACCCGGAGGGTGACCGGTCTCGCTAAGGAGACACTTACTGGGAGGAAAGCGCCATCGAGTTCCCGCGTGGATCACAGCCTGCCTCTGCCGCCACACCGCTACAAGGACTGTTCACCGCACTGCCCCGGAGGTTCGGCGTCTGCCAGACTGAGAAGCAGACTTGCCGATCACTGATCCCGACATCAGCAGGCCAGTTTGGGCTAAATACACCGGAGTGGAGGACACAGAGGGAGTCTCGGCTCGCGCGAAAACAGGCGCCATCTTGAAAGCGAGGCCTCCAACCCTCATGGCGAGTGCAGGCTCCGGAGTACAGAGGGGGTAAAGTATCACACCCAAATACTGCTAGAGACACTTTTACCAGCAATAACACCCTGGTTTGTTGGGGCGCATGAACATATTAACATCCCTCTAAGTTATCGGAGGGTATGGAGACACGGGCCCTATTGTAACTCTTGTCACAACATTTAACACATCTCTATGTGAAGGAGACAAGTATCTTTACCTAACGTGTCTGACAGGGCTGCCTGCATAACATACCTCTTGGGTCACTACTGAGGCCAGGAAATTTGGTTCTTAGAGAGCCTTCTATAGGCAGTGCTTAACTTTTGGGTTCATTACTTAGCCCAGCCAGTGGGCCCTTTTCATATTCTGTAGCGAAGTTATACAACCCCTGCCATTTTACTACATTGCCAATTGCAGGCATTGGGCCTGCCCTTGTGCGGGAAGAAGAATCCTTGTCTTGAAAAAAAGGGGGAAAAAAAAAAAAAGTAAAAAGAGAAAAGTAACAGTGCTAAATACGCAATAGCCCCCAAGGGACACCATTAGGGGCAGGAACCTTGGACTCTGCAGGATCTTCCATAGTCTGAGTTTGTGGGCAAGTTACACTTCAACCTTTGGGTAAATCACTCAGACCTGCCAATTTGCCCCTCTCATTGCATATCTAGCAGTAAAACTGTACCAATCGACGCTGATATCCCCAACACATAGATAAGTGAACATTAGACCTATACCCCCCTGGGGGGAGGCATAAAGGTTGCTGGGCTGATGAACTGGTGCTGCCTCCCACCTGCACTAGAGGGAAGAGGAACTGTTTTACTAATAATCATTGTTGTGCTAAATACATGCATTAACCCATGTTTTTTTCCCATGTTAGGAAACTGTTATTTTTCACTAGTTAACCCACAGTTACTGTGTTCTATATTGATTGTAGGGGGTTTAATGGTTGGCTGATAGATTACTATTGGCATTTACAATTATTCTTGTCATTCCCTGTGGCGTATGGAGTGACATGTAGTCAGTACCCCGCACGCCACTCAGGTCAGCGGATTTGCTCTCTTCTATTTTTACACCAGGACTGTGCAAGTAGCTAACACGGTCACCCTAAGTTAACCCTTAAGAGACCCTTTGTGTCCCCCTACCCTTTTGAAGAGGCATTAGCAAACCGCTGCGCTGACAGGCCTGTCTTGGTACCCTTCTTTCTTGGAAGGAGAAAAACTGTACAATCCACATTGCACTGCCTGTTTACCCCAACATATGGTTTTCTTTACTGACAAGACCTCACAGTCACTTTTGAAATTATTCACACACACTGCTCCATTTACCGGTTAGCACGGGTTTAATAGTCTGCTGTTAGAATACCAACTACATATGTAAACAGTCTTGTCATTTTCAGAGGTATATGGATAAATTCTTAACCAACTCCCCCATGGCAAGTCGTAGCAAAACGGGCTCTGGCAGAAACAAATCTGGAGCCGACCCATCCGGCCTAGGGACTAGCAATGAAGCATGCTCAGAGAATGGGTCACTTGACACACACCCTATTGTTAAGCAGATATCTTTACTGTTTATGCCCAAAATTGACAACCTGCAAAGAGGGGTTGATACCCTCACAGACGATGTTAAACAGTTCTCCACACGTGTAGCAGAGGCGGAGAATAGAATCTCTGACCTGGAGGATTCTAATGTGTCTAACTCCAACAAAATTGAATCCTTAGAAAGACGGGCCACGGCCCTGCAGTTAAAAATAGATGACCTAGAAAATAGGTCAAGACGCAATAATGTGCGCCTCTTGGGTCTACCTGAATCAGTAAAGCAAGCAGATATCATCCACTTTGTTGAAAATACACTCCCCTCATTGTTAGGGATTCCCATTCAGGATCTTAAAGGTGGAGTAGAACGAGCTCATAGAGTAGGCCCCGAGAGGGTTAATGTAGACGACTCGCCCCAGCCCCGGTCAATCATGATCAAATTTCTCCACTTCCAGACCAAGACAGCAGTGTTAAGAGCTTACAGAAAAATGGACAATGTGATGTATGAAAATGCACGCTTGCGCCTATTTCAGGATTTCTCGGTGGATCTTATGAAACGCCGAAGGGAATTCTCACCAATTTGTTCAAAACTTCACAGAGAGGGCAGACAAGCCTTCTTGCTTTACCCAGCCAGGCTTAAAATCATGACCCTAAGAGGCCCAAAATTTTTTGATACCCCGACAGCGGCCCAACACTTTCTAGAGGGCGGGGGGGCTCCTCCACACAGTCCAAGACAGAACCACCCAAGAGGGGAAGAGGGTTGAAAGCAATGGTTGACTGAGAGACACCCCCCTCAAATAGGGATCAACATTAGATTTTAAGTTAAAAATCTACCCTGATGGCTACAGAAACAATTGACAAAGGGTTTGCGTCTACACGCAGACACAGAGTTCTAAAGTTAAAGTTAAGTTTGAGTTTTGTGTGTTTATATGTTATTATGGGTTGCCCCCACACTCCGGGGCATTTGGAATACATGAGTGGAAGATGTAGAGTGTTTGTGTCTGAGCACAGATGGGATATAGGCTCTCCTAAACCACTTCTCTTTGAAGTACCCCAAACGCTAGATTTCTCAAAGTATGCTGTGCGGATGAAAGATCTGATATGCTCACTTGGTTACTGGAATGTAGTAAACTGTCAATTTGAAGCCTTATTGTCCTGTAACACTTTTACCTATATGCCCCAATTGCAGGTTGCAATATACTTAGGCACAGCCAAGTCTGTGGAATCTATGTCATCCTATCTGAAAATTCTTCTTGTTTTTTGTATGTTTCTACACTTGTGTATCAACCAGCTCATGACATATGTTAAGGTAATAGATCCTCTTTGTCTCCTCACTGTAGAATTACCTTTAATTCAAGTTGCTAATAATGTTTTACTTATGCCTCCACAGTTGCACGTTACACAGCTCCTGCAGTATGCTGGGGTAACACACCCTCTTTGTTTCTCCACATCAAAGCTACTTCTAATCCAAGCGGCCAATGGGGACCTGGCGGTGGTTCACTATGGTAGAGGACTGAACCGGGAGTCTAACTACGGTGGTGAGAATTTTTTTTTTTTTTTTTTTTTTTTTTTTTTTTTTTTTTTTTTTTTTTTTTTTCTCTCTCTCCTTTTTCTCTACTCTTCTCCCACCCCGTCTGCCCTCCTCCCTCCTTACCCTTACTCTTGGAGCACTACATACACACCCTCACCTCAATTGTCAAAACACACCACAAGATCCAACTAGTAGATAAGATTTAATCTCTACTCCTGGAACATTGGGGGCATACATTCCCCAATAAAAAGAAAAACAATACTTACGCAACTTAGGAAAAAGAAGGCAGAGATTGCATTCCTTCAAGAGACCCACCTCTTGGATTCAGAACATGAGAAGTTAAGGGCAGACTGGGTGGGGAGAGTTGAATATGCCTCGTATAGTTCAGCCAGTAGAGGGGTTGCAATACTCCTAGGTAAACGACTGGAGTATGAGGTCAGGGAGGTACTTAAAGATCCGGAAGGCAGATACATAATAGTGCAGATATGTGTTGCAGAACAAATTTACACATTGTGCAACATCTACGCCCCGAACTTAAAAGATAGAGGATTCTGGAATGCCATTGTGGCGATCCTCTCTCCTTACATCGGTACACATATCATACTGGGAGGTGACTTTAACCTCACCCCTAACTCTCACTGTGATAGGTTAAGGGGAACACTTAGTGGGAAAACCAGAAAGACAATCAGACCCTCAGAAAAATTTGAAAAAGACATTTTTTCACAGCTGGGAAGTTCCCTGGATGTGGTAGACATATGGAGGCAATTGAACCCGGATGGGAAAGATTATACCTGTGCATCCCGCTCGTCTCCCTCTATGTCCCGCATTGATCTGTTTCTAATATCCAACTCTCTCATTACACGTATCATAGACACAAAAATTGGGGAAGTGGCGGTTTCCGATCATGCACCCATAGCACTCTTCATAGATAAGAACCAGTCAGTCAGCAACAGACGTACCCTCAGATTCCCAAAACACCTACTGTACTCCCAAGAATTCCAGAACTACCTAATTCACTGTTGGGACGACTACCGGGTGAATAATGCTCAGCATATAGATTCACCGGAATTATTCTGGGTGACAGCTAAGGCGGTCTTGTCAGGCAACATCGTTGCCTACCTGGCGCGTAGGAAAAAACAATACACAGAAAAAATTGGGAAGCTGAGGGAACGCTTGGCGGAGACATATCGCACCTACTGTGCGACCCCCTCCCGTATCAATTATCACAATTACACTGATACAAAAAAAGAATATGATGCCCTACTGGCCAATCAGGCCTCACAAGCTCTTCTGCGAAGCAGGGGTAAATACTATAGATTTGGGGATAAGTCGGGGAAGCTCATGGCTGCCTTAGTGAATATGAACACATCCTCTAAACATGTTGCAGCCCTGAAAAGTAGAGGCAAACTTGTGAAAGATGCTGAATCAATAGCAGAGGCATTTGCCTCTTACTACTCCTCTCTATATACCAGTGAGGGTTCCCCAGGCTCTGAGCTAAGAGACAAATTTTGGGACAACATCAACATCCCACAAATTTCAGAACCCCAACTTGAGAAGCTAAATGCCCACATAGGAGAGGAGGAGATTCAGAGGACGATAATGTCCATGTCACTGGGTAAAGCCTCGGGCCCGGACGGATTACCGATAGAATTCTATCGGCTCCTGAAGGAACAGGTTTCCACGACATTGGCAAACTTGTATGCCACTTACTTTGAGGGGGAGAGAGCCCCGGTATCAGAATTCTCGGCGGCATATATCACCCTAATACCTAAGCCAGGGAAAGACACCGTATTACCAGAATCCTACCGTCCGATCTCATTACTGAACTCGGACTACAAGATATTAACTAAATTATTGGCAGAAAGACTAAAATTTATATTGCCTGACATTATACACATGGACCAAACGGGATTCATGTACGCGAGATCGTCAGTGGTCAATGTTCGCAGGGTCCTGCAGGTCATCCAGCACTTTTGGACCGCGAGGGGAGATGGTGAGGGGAAAAGTGACACGGAGGCCTTCCTGCTGTCACTCGACGCGGAGAAGGCCTTTGACCGAGTGGAGTGGGACCACCTCTTTTACACCATGGCCAAGGCTCACTTCTCTGGCCCATTTTTGACTTTTATTAAAAATTTGTACCGAGCCCCCTTTGCTAATATACTAGTCAATAATATATTCTCAGAGAACATTTACTTACACAGGGGAACCCGACAGGGCTGCCCCTTATCACCCCTCCTCTTTAATGTTGCCCTCGAACCATTGGCTATTAAGCTAAAACAGATTTTCCCTGGCATAGATTTGGCAGGACACCCTCAACATCTGGCATTATACGCGGATGATATGCTCCTGTTTGTTCAAAATCCGCGCACACATATACCGCGTATTCTGGAGACTCTCACTGATTTCGGATTGCTATCCGGCTATAAAATTAATATGCATAAATCGGAGATCCTATGGCTTCTCAGGAAAGCTAGCACTGATGGGGACTTCCCATTCTCAGTGGCTAAACATGATATCACCTATCTTGGCATTAAAATCTCCGCTAACCCCAATAAATTGTACGCCAATAATCTGGCACCTATGTGTGCAAAACTACAGGCGCAGATGAACAGCTGGAGATCGCTACCCCTGTCACTCTCAGGTAGGATCAACCTCCTCAAAATGGTGATACTCCCTCGCCTGCTCTATCCTCTTCTTATGCTCCCCCTGCTCCTAAGCAAATCGGATGTCAAAATGCTTAATTCGGCAGCGACTCGCTTCATCTGGAAGGGAGGAAAGCCACGAATCTCGAGGGAAAAACTGAGCATGGGTTTTCTCAATGGGGGACTGGCTTTGCCAGACTTCAGACTGTATAATTGGGCGGCTTTAATACGACTGGTGTTGGACTGGCAGGTGGGAACACACCACTTTTGTCGGCCCTCCCTGGAGCAGGCAGTCCTGGGAGACATCTCCTTAGCGTACCTACCTCATGTTTCGAACATGAAATCTGTGAAGGCTCTGGGCCTTAACATGCTGTTCAGTGAACCATTAAAGGCCTGGCACCAGGCGCATAAATTTCTGAAGAAATCCTGCCATGTTTCAAGCTACCTACCTATCGTCAAAAACCCAGACTTCCCGGCAGGTTCGGAAACCCAACCTTTCTTGGTCTGGGAACGGAAGGGACTGAGATCACTTCAACAATTATTAGTCCCCCTCACAAAGGAGGTAAAAAATTTTGGTGCCTTACAAAGAGAGTTTGGGATACCAAGAACACACTTCTTTGCCTTCCTACAAGTGCGCCATTATATCAATACTCTGCTTCGAAACGCACCGGAATTTTGGGAGGGTTCTCCCTTCCGCATCACACAAGCATTGTATAAAATGGGTAAGTTTTCCCTATCTGAAATATATCAGACTCTTCTACAACAACGAGCGCAGAGCACAAGGGACTCAATGCTCGTGGGATGGGCTCGAGAGGGAATGGATGACATTACGTGGGAGGACATGAGAGAAGGTCTCGAAAAAACTAAATCAGCCACATTGTCCGCCATGTTCAGGGAATCCCAGATACGCTTCCTTCATAAAGCCTATCTCACTCCGAGAATACTTGCCAAATGGGTGACCACACGCCCTAATAAGTGCGTGAGATGCGCGATAGAGGCACCTACTCTCTTACATTATATGTGGGAATGTCCAGCAGTCAGACAATACTGGGGTAAAATACAATATTGGATTCACCAGTCCTTACAGATACACCTCATACTCCGCCCAGAAACTATTCTGTTCTTACACTGGGATCCACGCCACAGACAACAAGATGCTGTACTGAGTCTAGTAATATTGTTAGCTAGAAAATGTATCTTAAAAAATTGGACAGTAAGGAAAAGCCCTTCTTTTGCGAGCTTTAGGAATCTACTCAGATCACAGATATTTACGGAACAAATGGATGTTAGGATGGATGTTCAGAACAGGCTGGGCCTATTTTTACGTAAATGGCGTAGACTCATACTTACCTTTGAACTAGAGATCCAAAGGCTAATCCTGACGCCATTTAAAGACTCAGTTCTCTTCACAGAGGCAGAATTGAGGGGGGAGTGGACACATTTATTCTAAATCACAATAAACACTTATGTAAGATGATTCTTCCTACTCCCTTCCCCCTCCCTTCTCCATCCCTCTTTCATTCCCGCTACCCCCCCCCCCCTTTTTTTTTTTTTTTTTTTTTTTTTTTTTTTTTTTTTTTTCCCACCGCTAGGCCCCAGAAGCAGCAGCAACAACTTTGGAATAGGTTTAGTTATGTTATGTTTATAGTTAGGTTAGACATGATTTAGTTTGAGTTTTAATTATGATAAAGGTATTGGAAAAAAAAAAAAGTACGTCTGAGAAATGTGATCACACTGGCTTGAAAAATATTACTTGCTTTAGATTTCAAAGTGCGGATGAGAAAGGAAAATATCATGTTCTCACCCAACTGATACTAATGTGACTCATTATGTGTATACTGTAAGGTTCAACGTATAATTTGTAATGGATGTTGTAAACTGTATCATATGTGACTACACCCGCACAAATTGTAAATGATAAGATTGTGTGTATTACTTTTTTGGACAACAATAAAAAGATATTTCAAAAAAACAAAAAAAAAAAAAAAAAAAAAAAAAAATTAAATTTAAAAAATAATATGCCTCGTGCAGCTAGATCACACATGTACATTATTATTTCATGGAAAAATACATATGCCCTAAATAAAACAGTCATATAATGAACTTTTCATGGTTTTGTACATTTTAATCTGCATTGCAAAAATGCTTTAAAAATGTTTGTATTACATGCACCTTTAAAGGGACATCCAACAATGTATTTTTAAAAAAAAAAAAAACTACATAATCACTTTATTAAACATTCGGTTTTGCATAACCAACACAGTTCAAATGAATGTTTATCTTTTAAATAAGTACATCAAGAGAACAAAGCAGAATTGGTAATAAAATTAAAATGGAAATGTTTATAACATTACATGCTCTATTTTAATTTTTTTAGCTTTCATAATTTACTGTCCCTTTAAAAACAGAATTTATGTTTACCTGATAAATTTCTTTCTCCAACGGTGTGTCCGGTCCACGGCGTCATCCTTACTTGTGGGATATTCTCCTCCCCAACAGGAAATGGCAAAGAGCCCAGCAAAGCTGGTCACATGATCCCTCCTAGGCTCCGCCTACCCCAGTCATTCGACCGACGTTAAGGAGGAATAATAGCATAGGAGAAACCATATGGTACCGTGGTGACTGTAGTTAAAGAAAATAAATTATCAGACCTGATTAAAAAACCAGGGCGGGCCGTGGACCGGACACACCGTTGGAGAAAGAAATTTATCAGGTAAACATAAATTCTGTTTTCTCCAACATAGGTGTGTCCGGTCCACGGCGTCATCCTTACTTGTGGGAACCAATACCAAAGCTTTAGGACACGGATGAAGGGAGGGAGCAAATCAGGTCACCTAAATGGAAGGCACCACGGCTTGCAAAACCTTTCTCCCAAAAATAGCCTCAGAAGAAGCAAAAGTATCAAACTTGTAAAATTTGGTAAAAGTGTGCAGTGAAGACCAAGTCGCTGCCCTACATATCTGATCAACAGAAGCCTCGTTCTTGAAGGCCCATGTGGAAGCCACAGCCCTAGTGGAATGAGCCGTGATTCTTTCGGGAGGCTGCCGTCCGGCAGTCTCGTAAGCCAATCTGATGATGCTTTTAATCCAAAAAGAGAGAGAGGTAGAAGTTGCTTTTTGACCTCTCCTTTTACCTGAATAAACAACAAACAGGGAAGATGTTTGTCTAAAATCCTTTGTAGCATCTAAATAGAATTTTAGAGCGCGAACAACATCCAAATTGTGCAACAAGCGTTCCTTCTTTGAAACTGGTTTCGGACACAGAGAAGGTACGATAATCTCCTGGTTAATGTTTTTGTTAGAAACAACTTTTGGAAGAAAACCAGGTTTAGTACGTAAAACCACCTTATCTGCATGGAACACCAGATAAGGAGGAGAACACTGCAGAGCAGATAATTCTGAAACTCTTCTAGCAGAAGAAATTGCAACTAAAAACAAAACTTTCCAAGATAATAACTTAATATCAACGGAATGTAAGGGTTCAAACGGAACCCCCTGAAGAACTGAAAGAACTAGATTGAGACTCCAAGGAGGAGTCAAAGGTTTGTAAACAGGCTTGATTCTAACCAGAGCCTGAACAAAGGCTTGAACATCTGGCACAGCTGCCAGTTTTTTGTGAAGTAACACCGACAAGGCAGAAATCTGTCCCTTCAGGGAACTTGCCGATAATCCTTTTTCCAATCCTTCTTGAAGGAAGGATAGAATCCTAGGAATCTTAACCTTGTCCCAAGGGAATCCTTTAGATTCACACCAACAGATATATTTTTTCCAAATTTTGTGGTAAATCTTTCTAGTTACAGGCTTTCTGGCCTGAACAAGAGTATCGATAACAGAATCTGAGAAACCTCGCTTCGATAAAATCAAGCGTTCAATCTCCAAGCAGTCAGCTGGAGTGAAACCAGATTCGGATGTTCGAACGGACCCTGAACAAGAAGGTCTCGTCTCAAAGGTAGCTTCCAAGGTGGAGCCGATGACATATTCACCAGATCTGCATACCAAGTCCTGCGTGGCCACGCAGGAGCTATCAAGATCACCGACGCCCTCTCCTGATTGATCCTGGCTACCAGCCTGGGGATGAGAGGAAACGGCGGGAACACATAAGCTAGTTTGAAGGTCCAAGGTGCTACTAGTGCATCCACTAGAGCTGCCTTGGGATCCCTGGATCTGGACCCGTAGCAAGGAACTTTGAAGTTCTGACGAGAGGCCATCAGATCCATGTCTGGAATGCCCCAAAGTTGAGTGACTTGGGCAAAGATTTCCGGATGGAGTTCCCACTCCCCCGGATGCAATGTCTGACGACTCAGAAAATCCGCTTCCCAATTTTCCACTCCCGGGATGTGGATAGCAGACAGGTGGCAGGAGTGAGACTCCGCCCATAGAATAATCTTGGTCACTTCTTCCATCGCTAGGGAACTCCTTGTTCCCCCCTGATGGTTGATGTACGCAACAGTCGTCATGTTGTCTGATTGAAACCGTATGAACTTGGTCCCCGCTAGCTGAGGCCAAGCCTTGAGAGCCTTGAATATCGCTCTCAGTTCCAGAATATTTATCGGTAGAAGAGATTCTTCCCGAGACCAAAGACCCTGAGCTTTCAGGGATCCCCAGACCGCGCCCCAGCCCATCAGACTGGCGTCGGTCGTGACAATGACCCACTCTGGTCTGTGGAATGTCATCCCTCGTGACAGGTTGTCCAGGGACAGCCACCAACGGAGTGAGTCTCTGGTCCTCTGATTTACTTGTATCTTTGGAGACAAGTCTGTATAGTCCCCATTCCACTGACTGAGCATGCACAGTTGTAATGGTCTTAGATGAATGCGCGCAAAAGGAACTATGTCCATTGTCGCTACCATCAACCCGATCACTTCCATGCACTGAGCTACGGAAGGAAGAGGAACGGAATGAAGTATTCGACAAGAATCCAGAAGCTTTGTCTTTCTGGCCTCTGTTAGAAAAATCCTCATTTCTGAGGAGTCTATAATTGTTCCCAAGAAGGGAACCCTTGTTGACGGGGATAGAGAACTCTTTTCCACGTTCACTTTCCAGCCGTGCGATCTGAGAAAGGCCAGGACGATGTCCGTGTGAGCCTTTGCTCGAGGGAGGGACGACGCTTGAATCAGAATGTCGTCCAGGTAAGGTACAACTGCAATGCCCCTTGGTCTTAGCACAGCTAGAAGGGACCCTAGTACCTTTGTGAAAATCCTTGGAGCAGTGGCTAATCCGAAAGGAAGCGCCACGAACTGGTAATGTTTGTCCAGGAATGCAAACCTTAGGAACCGATGATGTTCCTTGTGGATAGGAATATGTAGATACGCATCCTTTAAATCCACCGTGGTCATGAATTGACCTTCCTGGATGGAAGGAAGGATAGTTCGAATGGTTTCCATCTTGAAAGATGGGACCTTGAGAAATTTGTTTAAGATCTTGAGATCTAGGATTGGTCTGAACGTTCCCTCTTTTTTGGGAACTATGAACAGATTGGAGTAGAACCCCATCCCTTGTTCTCTCAATGGAACAGGATGAATCACTCCCATTTTTAACAGGTCTTCTACACAATGTAAGAACGCCTGTCTTTTTATGTGGTCTGAAGACAACTGAGACCTGTGGAACCTTCCCCTTGGGGGAAGTCCCTTGAATTCCAGAAGATAACCCTGGGAGACTATTTCTAGCGCCCAAGGATCCAGAACATCTCTTGCCCAAGCCTGAGCGAAGAGAGAGAGTCTGCCCCCCACCAGATCCGGTCCCGGATCGGGGGCCGATATTTCATGCTGTCTTGGTAGCAGTGGCAGGTTTCTTTGCCTGCTTTCCCTTGTTCCAGCCTTGCATTGGTCTCCAAGCTGGCTTGGCCTGAGAAGTATTACCCTCTTGCTTAGAGGACGTAGCACCTTGGGCTGGTCCGTTTTTACGAAAGGGACGAAAATTAGGTCTATTTTTTGCCTTGAAAGGCCGATCCTGAGGAAGGGCATGGCCCTTACCCCCAGTGATATCAGAGATAATCTCTTTCAAGTCAGGACCAAACAGCGTTTTCCCCTTGAAAGGAATGTTTAGTAGCTTGTTCTTGGAAGACGCATCAGCCGACCAAGATTTCAACCAAAGCGCTCTGCGCGCCACAATAGCAAACCCAGAATTCTTAGCCGCTAACTTAGCCAATTGCAAAGAGGCGTCTAGAGTGAAAGAATTAGCCAATTTGAGAGCATTGACTCTGTCCATAATCTCCTCATAAGGAGGAGAGTCACTATCGAGCACCTTAATCAGTTCATCAAACCAGAAATATGCGGCTGTAGTGACAGGGACAATGCATGAAATGGGTTGTAGAAGGTAACCCTGCTGAACAAACATCTTTTTAAGCAAACCTTCTAATTTTTTATCCATAGGATCTTTGAAAGCACAACTATCCTCTATGGGAATAGTGGTGCGTTTGTTTAAAGTAGAAACCGCTCCCTCGACCTTGGGGACTGACTGCCATAAGTCCTTTCTGGGGTCGACCATAGGAAACAATTTTTTAAATATGGGGGGAGGGACGAAAGGAATACCGGGCCTTTCCCATTCTTTATTAACAATGTCCGCCACCCGCTTGGGTATAGGAAAAGCTTCTGGGAGCCCCGGCACCTCTAGGAACTTGTCCATTTTACATAGTTTCTCTGGGATGACCAAATTTTCACAATCATCCAGAGTGGATAATACCTCCTTAAGCAAAATGCGGAGATGTTCCAATTTAAATTTAAAAGTAATCACATCAGATTCAGCCTGCTGAGAAATGTTCCCTAAATCAGTAATTTCTCCCTCAGACAAAACCTCCCTGGCTCCCTCAGATTGGGTTAGGGGCCCTTCAGAGATATTAATATCAGCGTCGTCATGCTCTTCAGTAACTAAAACAGAGCATCCACGCTTACGCTGACAAGGGTTCATTTTGGCTAAAATGTTTTTGACAGAATTATCCATTACAGCCGTTAATTGTTGCATAGTAAGGAGTATTGGCGCGCTAGATGTACTAGGGGCCTCCTGAGTGGGCAAGACTCGTGTAGACGAAGGAGGGAATGATGCAGTACCATGCTTACTCCCCTCACTTGAGGAATCATCTTGGGCATCATTGTCATTATCACATAAATCACATTTATTTAAATGAATAGGAATTCTGGCTTCCCCACATTCAGAACACAGTCTATCTGGTAGTTCAGACATGTTAAACAGGCATAAACTTGATAAGAAAGTACAAAAAACGTTTTGAAATAAAACCGTTACTGTCACTTTAAATTTTAAACTGAACACACTTTATTACTGCAATTGCGAAAAAACATGAAGGAATTGTTCAAAATTCACCAAACTTTCACCACAGTGTCTTAAAGCCTTGAAAATATTGCACACCAATTTTGGAAGCTTTAACCCTTAAAATAACGGAACCGGAGCCGTTTTAAGCTTTAACCCCTTTACAGTCCCTGGTATCTGCTTTGCTGAGACCCAACCAAACCCAAGGGGAATACGATACCAAATGATGCCTTCAGAAGTCTTTTATCAGTATCAGAGCTCCTTTCACATGCGACTGCATGCCATGCCTCTCAAAAACAAGTGCGCAACACCGGCGCGAAAATGAGACTCTGCCTATGCTTTGGGAAAGCCCCTAAAGAATAAGGTGTCTAAAACAGTGCCTGCCGATATAATTATATCAAAATACCCAGAATAAATGATTCCTCAAGGCTAAATAAGTGTTAATATCAATCGATTTAGCCCAAAAAATGTCTACAGTCTAAATAAGCCCTTGTGAAGCCCTTATTTACAATCGTAATAAACATGGCTTACCGGATCCCATAGGGAAAATGACAGCTTCCAGCATTACATCGTCTTGTTAGAATGTGTCATACCTCAAGCAGCAAAGGACTGCAAACTGTTCCCCCAACTGAAGTTAATGCTCTCAACAGTCCTGTGTGGAACAGCCATGGATTTTAGTTACGGTTGCTAAAATCATTTTCCTCATACAAACAGAATTCTTCATCTCTTTTCTGTTTCTGAGTAAATAGTACGTACCAGCACTATTTGAAAATAACAAACTCTTGATTGAATAATGAAAAACTACAGTTAAACACTAAAAAACTCTAAGCCATCTCCGTGGAGATGTTGCCTGTACAACGGCAAAGAGAATGACTGGGGTAGGCGGAGCCTAGGAGGGATCATGTGACCAGCTTTGCTGGGCTCTTTGCCATTTCCTGTTGGGGAGGAGAATATCCCACAAGTAAGGATGACGCCGTGGACCGGACACACCTATGTTGGAGAAAGAATATTACATACAAAATAGGAAAGCATATGGATGTATTTCATGCAGTAATATAAACTCAAAAACTTTTATATACAACTATTAACAACTATGCTTTGAATCCAAAGTAAGGGATTTTAAATTAATTGTATTTAAAGGCACAGTCTTGTCTAAATTATGCTTTCATTATTCAGATTGGACTTACAATTAAATTTGAAATTTGATTAAAATTTAATCATAAAATTCAGGTGATCAGGGGACTGGAAGAAGGTTCCTAGATACAAGGTAATCACAGAGGTAAAAAGTATATTAAAGGGACAGTCAACACCAGCATTTTTTGTTGTTTAAAAAGAGAGAAAATACCTTTATTATCCATTTCCCACTTTTGCAAAAGCAGCACTGTTATATTAATACACTTTTTACTTTTGTGACTAAATGGTATCTAAGCATCTTTTAACCTCCCCTAATCACATGACTTTGTTATTATCTATTAACTTGTATTAGCCAATTAGTGCAGTGTCTGCCACTAGCCACAAGCGTGATCACAATGCTATCTATATGGCCTACATGAGCTAGCTCTCCCCTGCTCTGAAAAGTAAATAAAATATAGGCGGACTTGAAGGGCATAAAAATCATATGATCCTTCCTAGGTTTGCTTTCAAATAGAATACCAAGAGAACAAAGCAAATCTCTTGCTAAATGTTAATTGTAAAGTTGTTGAAAGTTTGTTTGGGACTTGACTGTCCCTTTAATATAACTTTGTTTGTTATGCAAAACTGGTGAATGGGTAATAAAGGGATTATCTATCTTTTCAAACAATAACTATTGTTTTGTAGACTGTTCCTTTAACTAAGCACTTTTCATCAGCATTTTCAACAACATTCATTGCCTGAGCCTGAGGTGCTTCTACAATCTTCTAATTAATAAATGTAATAGTTCACAGGATACAATCACCTCTTTTGCTCTGAAGACATGCAGTGTTTAATATGCTGTGGAAATAATTTCTAGATATGCATCACATGCATGTAGCAATATAATGTTGAGCAATCAAAAATATAAATAAATTATTTTTGGGTAATACATAAATTTAGAATGATTTCACATATAAATGGTTGAACGCCCCTTTTATTTTCAAAAGTTATATTTGACAAAATTTCAATGTGCCCTAATACTTATTAACCCTTTATATTACATGCAGCATGTCATGATACAATCATGTGGAGTAGTTGATACATGGATTGGCTACTCAGCAGAGGTGGTATTGTGTCCTCAGCGTGGAAGAGGTTAAGGTGAATTGCTTTTTTGCTGTGTGTGTGAAGTCTGCTCTCAGAAAGCTGTAAGCTGAGACTTTCTCCCCCCCCCCCCCTTCCTTCCCCCCTCCTCAGCCTAGTGCTGTTAAATGTGTGTAAAGGAATGCGAACGCTCCTCCCCTTGGAAATTGATAGTGGTAGCTAAGACTTGTTTTTATTGGCCACACTCGTTGTAAATTATAACCCGGGCGTTGTCTTTGACAAGACAAAGGAAAGCTAAGTTTAGGTTTGCAACAGCAGGACTTTTTTAGTCAGAACTGCCTTGGGACCAAGAGACTAACATCAGATGGCAGCTCTCCACATACCTAAAGGAATTTGATAATAAGTAAGGTATTGTGTACTTATTTTCAGGTCCAATTTTGTTTTTGAAGAACTGTAACTTTGCATTTGTATGTTTATTTTGAATATCTGTGTAATTTTGCACTGTGTAACCTGTGTTGATATTTTTGTTATTAAACACATAGAAAATCTAATTCTGTCTTTGGGCCCTAATATATCTGAATTCACACTCCTGTTGAGACAAGGTTAAAGGCACGTTACCTAAGTATTAAACAGTGTGAGTTTTTTTTTTAGGGGTTCCCCAGAACTCCCCTTTTATTTAAAAGTTTTGGTGGTGGCAGCAGGGAAGTTATTAGAGCAGTGTGGGTCCGATTTGGTTAATGTGGTGTCTCTTTTAAAGGTCCTTTTGCAGAGTTGCAAGGATAAGGGAACCAGAGCTGTGTGCCATTAACCCCTTCATGCCCACACCCCTCTATTGTGACGCTGAGAAGGCGTGATTCGTCACAAACTGGCTGGCAGCGGTGGGGATATTTAGAGTTTTTTGGTGCTATTTGGATAGCATTAAAAGAAATTGCATGTTTTTGTGCAATTTCCCAAAGACAGAACTCAGTGCCTAATTATATATATATATATATATATACACATTGCAGTGCAAAGAAGCAGTTTCTTTTCCCCTTCCTCTTGTTTGTTTGTTGCTACTCTCATTATGGAAGAATATAGAAAGATGCCGAAAGAATCCCTGGAGCTAATTTGTCAGGGGAGAGCCATTGCAACTTTTGGCAAAACAAAGGATCAGTTGGTCCAGGAACTGCAGCATTCAGATGGCCTGCCAGCAGAGCAGGAAACAGGCACAGAAAGGGTTACTGTGGAACTGGTAACCCAGGAGATGATACCTACTGCTGTTACCCCTGTGAGTGAAAAGGAGTCTGAGCTACAAACAGCACTCAGGTACTTGGGGGATGCTGATCCTAAACTGAGAATGGAATTGATCCTCAAGTTTCAAGAAGCAGCTGAGAGAGAAAGAAAAGAAGAGAGGGAGGCTGCCGCGAGAGAGGCTGCAGTGAGAGAAAGAAAAGAAGAGAGAGAGGCTGCAGAAAGAGAAAGAGAGAGGGAGGAAAAGGATGCTCAACGGAGACATGAGCTGGATATGCAGAGGAATAGAACCAGCCTGTCTCCCCAAACCAGTGAACGCGGGGAAACCGCAACAGAGAGGCCCCGTCTGGAGTATTTTCCAATGTTGGAAAGATACACTGACTTGGATGTTTTTCTTAGGGGCTTTGAGAAGGTATGCAAGCAGTATCAGCTGCCCCCAGAGCAATGGGTTCGCTATTTAGCTCCTCGCCTGAAGGGTAAAGCACTGGATGTATTTGCTTCCCTTCCAGGGGAGGATGACCAGGACTATGAGGCCATAAAAACAGCCTTATTAAAAAGTTTTAACCTCACTCCGGAATTCTACAGGAAAAAATTTCGGAGTCTTCACCAAAGTGCAGATGACAGCTGCACAGAATATGTTGCACAGCTAAGGTCTGCTTTTAAGCAATGGACTGGGGGCCTAAAAGTCCTCACTCATGAGGCTTTGGAGGATTTGATGATCCTGGAGAAGTTCATGCAAATGCAAAGTCCTGATGCCAGAGTATGGATTCTGGACAGAAAGCCCAAAACAGTGGCAGAGGCTGCAGATCTGGCTAATGATTACGCCAACAACAGAGCACCTGAAGCAAGGCAGGCAGCTATCCAAGCTGTGTCTCCTAAGTGGAAAAGAGCAACCAAGCTAGCAGAGAAGCCATTTCATCTACAGCCAGAGGGGCAGGGGCAACACCGGGACAGGGGGATACCCGCCGGTGTTTCACTTGTAACCAGATGGGGCATCTGAGTTTCACCTGCCCAGAAAAGAAGAAGCCTGAGGGTGGGAATGTGGCTGGGGCACCAGCATCTGTTTTGTTTGTGGGTGGGTTCCCAAGGCAGAAGCGGAGAGAGAACCTACAGAGGGTATCTGTGGGTGACCAGGTGGCAACAGGACTCAGGGATAGTGGAGCTTCGGTTACCTTGGTGCATCCTGAAATGGTAAAGCCGGAGAACATTATACCAGGGAGGACTGTGTCCATTCAAGGAATTGGGGGAGTTTGCCCCGCAGTACCTGTGGCACGAGTGTACCTTGATTGGGGTGTGGGAAAAGGTTTGCGGGAGGTGGGGATTTCTGCGGATATCCCTGTTGATGTTTTGCTGGGCGATGATTTGGGCCGGATGCTTTGTCAGTATGCCCCAGAAGACAACACCTGCAACCTGGAAGGGCCAGTAGAGGGCCCTGCACCAACTGAGGTACTGTGTGAAACTTTGGGGGACCCAGAGGGGAGGCTGGGGATGGACACATCACTAGCTGCACCAGAGCTGGAGGTATCCCACCAAAGAATAAAGGATAATTCCCTTGAACATGATTGCTGGGAGGGGGGGCTGAGGGTTAATGCAGCTCTGCCTGTGTGTACACCAGTAATGTCTTGTTCTGATGAAGAGGGATGTAATGAAAATGTTTGTGACAATGTTACTTCTATTGAACCTGGGCGCTGGGAGGGAGAGCCTAGGGAGGGATGTATTGAAAATGTTTGTAACAATGTTGCTGCTATTGAACCTGGGTGCTGGGAGGGAGAGCCTAGGGTTAATGATGATTTACCTGAACCTGTACCAGTACTGTATTGTGCCAGTGAAAAAGGGTATACTGCCATTGATTGTGACAATGGGATGCCTGATGCAGTGTGTGGGAATGTGAGAGAGCAGCAGGGCTGTGCTGTGCTAGAACCAGCATTGCATATGCAAAGAAGAGTGAATGGCATGGCTGGTGTAGGGGTCAGAGTACATCCTGTCCTGTTACAGAGGGTAAAACAAGATGGTACCTTGGGTGTGGCTGTGGACCTCCCCTATAGGAATGGCAGATGTGAAGAAGAGGGGGAGGGAGATGTAGCTGCAGTGACTAACGAACCTACTACTCCTACAGAGCATACTGGGGTAGGTGTGAACAGTGGAGTATCTGGCCTAAGCATAGCAAGAATTGCTCTTAGTCCCCCAGTGAGTTACCCTGAGGGGCTGCTAGATCCCTTTATGAGTGAGAGCGAGTGTGTGATATCCTGCAAGGAAATGTCCTCCACGAGAGAAATTGTGTCAGCTGATGCTAATTGTTACAAGGGGCAAATGAATGCTGAGAGTGCGCAGAAAGGGCAGATATGGTCTTATGAACGAGGAAAGACTAGGATTTAGGTTGACATAAGGGATCAGCGTGGGCTGACCCCCTATTTCCACCATTTTAAAAGGGGAGGTGTCATGATACAATCATGTGGAGTAGTTGATACATGGATTGGCTACTCAGCAGAGGTGGTATTGTGTCCTCAGCGTGGAAGAGGTTAAGGTGAATTGCTTTTTTGCTGTGCTGTGTGAAGTCTGCTCTCAGAATAGCTGTAAAGCTGAGACTTTCTCCCCCCCCCCCCTTCCTTCCCCCCTCCTTCCCCCCTCCTCAGCCTAGGTGCTGTTAAATGTGTGTAAAGGAATGCGAACGCTCCTCCCCTTGGAAATTGATAGTGGTAGCTAAGACTTGTTTTTATTGGCCACACGTCGTTGTAAATTATAACCCTGGGCGTTGTCTTTGACAAGACAAAGGAAAGCCTAAGTTTAGGTTTGCAACAGCAGGACTTTTTTAGTCAGAACTGCCTTGGGACCAAGAGACTAACATCAGATGGCAGCTCTCCACATACCTAAAGGAATTTGATAATAAGTAAGGTATTGTGTACTTATTTTCAGGTCCAATTTTGTTTTTGAAGAACTCTAACTTTGGCATTTGTATGTTTATTTTGAATATCTGTGTAATTTTGCACTGTGTAACCTGTGTTGATATTTTTGTTATTAAACACATAGAAAATCTAATTCTGTCTTTGGGCCCTGAATATATCTGAATTCACACTCCTGTTGAGTACAAGGTTAAAGGCACGGTTAGCCTAAGTATTAAACAGTGTGAGTTTTTTTTTTAGGGGTTCCCCAGAACTCCCCTTTTATTTTAAAAGTTTTGGTGTGGTGGCAGCAGGGAAGTTATTAGAGCAGTGTGGGTCCGATTTGGTTAATGTGGTGTCTCTTTTAAAGGTCCTTTTGCAGAGTTGCAAGGATAAGGGAACCAGAGCTGTGTGCCATTAACCCCTTCATGCCCACACCCCTCTATTGTGACGCTGAGAAGGCGTGATTCGTCACACATGCAATCACAGATAAAGTATTTTAATTTTGATATTGTTTACTTTGTTTATTAAAACTCTGGAATGAAATCCAATATGCTATCTTACAATCTTTTAAATAAAAAATAAAATAAAAATATTTACTGTGATTTCATAGGTCACTACAAATTAATGATTATGGCATTCAGTGTCTGTTTAAGTTTTCACACTTACAACATTCAGGTGTTGCATTAATTGTATTACCTGAGGAGGAGGAGGAGGAGGAGATGGAAGAGGTAGGAGCTGGCCCCATATCCTTCTGACTTCCAATACAATTATAAAAAATGGCATTATAATTTTAAAACTTGAATATTAACAATTTACACATTACTTTTTAAACAGTTAACAATTACAGATTTACATTAAACAACAGTTAACATTAACTTACATACCTGTTGTTTGTCCAACACCTGGGTCAGGGGTGCTGCACATTATGTCTGGCAGTGTTGTAGCTGAAGAAAAACTGTGGGCTGGAGTCCGTAGCAATCAGCCCAGTATCAACCACAGGTAACGGCTGTGTAGCAACAGTAGAAGCTCTACTAGTAGATGCTGTAATAGATTAAGGTTTAAAATCAATATTAAGTATTAATATAATTGAAATCCAATATTAAACATTTTTACCATTAACATTTTTTAAATTTCGGCGTCAGAAATGACGCCGTTAAAATATATAAATGTACCTTGTGCGGCTAAGGGCGTCAGGTGTCGTGGGTCAAAATCTTCTAGACCCTGAAGCATATTTTCTCCCAATCTCTCCATTAACAAAGTTTCATATGTTGAGAGTTCTGCAACATATGGCTTTCCCACCACCTGTCTGACGTGCTGTCTTTTTTTCTCTGGCCATCTTTGCCTTCAAAATTCTCTAATATCCGAGAATCTTTTTTTTGCAATTATCTACAGTTTTTTAACATTGTTCCCCTCAGCAGATACATTTTCTGATATTGAGCGCCATATTTCGTTTTTCCTGGTGGTAGGTTGTTTTTTGTGCTTTAGCACCAAATAAAAATTCGGAATTTTGCAGCACCATAGTAACAAGAAACTGGTTCTGCTGGAAATTGAATTGGATATTGCGTCCTGATTTTGTTTTTCCAGGCCCTGCAGATGCCATTGTCTATGCCAAATTTCAAAGTAATGGTTAACAGGACAATTCTATCATCCTGAACCATACACATTCAATTGACTTTTCTCTTGATATTTATTGGGAATCGGATGAACCAGGTGATCATTTAAATCAGCCAATCAGTATGCTATTGCAAGCAATGTAATCAATCAACAATCATCCAAAAGTTTTATATAAATCCATAACTTTGTGCGCCATTCGTGACCTCCATTTTTTATGTCGAATAAATTGGGAGGATCTCTGATTTCATCCACCACCATAGGTATGTATTTTTTTATATTTTTTCATTTTGTTCAGCTATTAATAACATTAATCATATAATTTACAAAGATGTTTTTTTTAATCAACAGGCCTATGGGGCCATAAGGTTTTTCATGCGCTATTTCTGTTTTTGTTTGTGACGCAGATAATATAATTTTCTATTGGTTATAAAAAACGTACATTGGTGACGCATTTAAAATTAATATTTAGATGACGCTCATCATGTTTAGTGATCGCTGTTGCATACAATATTATTCAGATGTCCCTCCAATCAATAAGCAAAACTAAAATTGATATTTTCAATAACCAATGAGACAGCTGTATACTAGTATATTTATTGTAGCCTTAAAAAAAAAAGTTATTTTTGTTTCCGTGAGTTTACAAGTATGTCGAGAACACCAATTTTTCACAGATGGGGGAGCTTATTATACTTGTTACGGAATGAACACGGTATTTCCCGAGAGAATCGGTGGTAGTGCGCGGGTATTAGGCACGAGAGAGACGGATGAAATAATATATGAGATGATGGCCAGGATGAGACGCGTTTCAGGTATACATAGGAGGCGACGACAGTGTCTGAGAACGATTCAGTGACCTGAGACGCAGAGAGCCGGAACGCTATAATACGCCATGAGGTCGCTCATTCGGAGATGTAAGATTTTTATTTTTTGTTTTCTGTTTAATCTCTGTCGACACATATGACGCACCAAAATAAAGCATGTAAAATGTTGACTGTTAAAGGGATAGTCTACATCAGAATTATTATTGTTTTAAAAGATTTAGAGAATACCTTTTATTAGCCTTCCCCAGTTTTGCATAACCAACACAGTTACTATAATATACTTTTAACCTCTGTCATTATCTTGTATCTAGGCCTCTGCAAAATGCCCCTTTATTTTATTTCTTTTGACAGACTTAGTTTAGCCAATCAGTGCCTGCTACCAGATAACTTTATCTCCACAAGCACAGTGTTATCTATATGAAATACATTTAAACTAAGAATACCAATAGCCAAATAAAATAATAGTAATTTGTACAATTGTTTAAAAAAAGATGCTCTATCTGAATCATGAATTATTTTTGTGCATAGACTGTACCTTTAAATAGTTGAAAGCATAAATGGTAAACAATCATTTACTTATGATAAAAAATCAGAAAATATAGTATAATATATAGAAATATGATATATGATATATGTGTTGTTATTATTAATATAATCTGGAGTGTACAATGTCCAATTTTGGAAGCTGCATGAGCATTAGACATAGTAGTATAAAGTGAATAGTTGTAATGTGGACATGAATACTTTATAATTGCAGACCTATCAAGGCCAAGGGAGAGGATACCTAGGTATCTGCTGCCGGTATCCCACAGCAGCCCAGTGAGCAACAGGTCATCACCACCCACTGCCACTGACTTTGCTCCAACCTCAGGGGGATGAGGACTCCCGGACATCCTCAGCTATGAGTGAAAATGAAGGTAATGTTACAAGATCTCATTATTTACATTAAAATGAGATATCAAAATGTTTTAATTTTCGTAATGCTGATTCCTCAGGGATGTATTATGGCCTAGGCACACACGTTATTTTGCATAGGGAATCAAAATTTGGATGTGCATCACATCTGTACTGTCCTCTATCTAAAATCAAGCATATAGTACAGTGACTGATAATGTGAATGATTCTGTAGAGAAGACAGGGCACACGCAATGATTAATGCTTATAGGCATTGCTAATTCAAAAGATTTGCTGAATTACTGCTTAAATATTTGGTGTGAAAAGCATTACACACGAGAAACTGGAACAGTGCTAAGCATCAAAAGGTGATAAGGGAGGACAAGACATTGTTACGATATGCTGTATCCCATTATCTGCTGAAGTGCATCTGTGACCTTTGTGGTTATTGCAGGTCTTAGCAGGTAACGGAATGGAATAGCTAATATGTAATATTTCTTTTTTAAAAGCATGAGGTTGTCACAACCATCTAACAGCAATGATGGTCATAACATATAACTTTAAACATATTCATCTACCTAATAATCATTTGTGTTTGTGTTTCTTCTCGGACAGATGAAAGTGATGAATCATCCTCATCATCCGAGGAGGAGATTTCCCCAGAAGCATGTACAACACTGGTGGCGGCAGAGGAGGAAGATGAGCCTGAAAATGAAGGTAGGAATCTATCATGTTCTCTTTTGTTAAAATTCCACATTGATTTGGAAATAATCTGCAGACACTTGTATCTTTTTGCTTTGTAGAACAATGTGGGGGATAATCTAGGCCTTGACACCAATTCTGCATCCATAACAATGATTTTTCTGGGGGGGTTGTGTTTCTTCTCCAACAGATGAAAGTGATGAATCATCCTCATCATCCGAGGAGGAGATTTCCCCAGAAGCATGTACAACACTGGTGGCGGCAGAGGAGGAAGATGAGCCTGAAAATGAAGGTAGGAATCTATCGTGTTCTCTTTTGTTAAAATTCCACATTGATTTGGAAATAATCTGCAGACACTTGTATCTTTTTGCTTTGTAGAACAATGTGGGGGATAATCTAGGCCTTGACAACAATTTCTGCATCCATAACAATGATTTTTCTGGGGGGGGGGGGTTGTGTTTCTTCTCCAACAGATGACAGTGATGCATATGCTACATCAGCCCTAAGTCCGGAGGAGAGACAAGAGGCGGAAAGTGAATGTAAGCATAGGCATTTATCATATATTATTTCACTGCTATATTTATTTTGAATTTGTAGACCCTATATTTTTTATTTTGTAAACAATGTGGAGTATAATGTAGGCCCCTTGACGCATATTCAAGATCAATAACAATATATTTTTTGTGCTTCTCGGACAGCTGAAACAGACAGTGGCACTGAATATGCAGCCACAGCAGAGGATGAGGTGGAAAAAAAAGAAAGTAGGAATATTTCATATGATGTTTTTTTACTTATATCTGGAAAGTGAATTGTTGTAACAAAACTAATTTTGTGTTTTTATTACAGCGGTTGAAATAGGGACACAAACAGAGCCCTCAGTTACACAATTCAGGGACCTTCGTCAGGCACTGCGAAATTTTGTAGAGGCTGCAAGAGTACTAGAGCATTCACTTCAAAATCTTTAAGAAATTCATTGTATATATTTTTCTTTGTTTTACAACAATCATTTTATGAATAATTAAAAATTTATATTTATAATATCATGTGTCACTCCATTATTTTAAGGATTATCTTAAAGGGACATGAACATAAAATATATGTTTAATCATCTATAAATAGCATGCAATGTGGTAGATTATTATTTGGTTATAAATTTATATCTATCCTTTGATGTCAAACATATTTTTCAAAACCATATAGCTGCTCAATTATGTCTACATATGGATGCCTTATGTGATTGGCTTGCACATGTGCATTGTTATTTTAAAAAATAAATGAGGGATAATAGAAGTGAAAATGATTAATGCTGCTTGAAAAGGTTTTGTCTATCGGCAAAATGAAATTACATATATCAGTTTGATGTCCCTTTAACATATGAAATGACATTTTTTTAAAATATAAAACTCAATTGAGTAATAATTCACATTACATGTTTTTAATATATTATTGATACAATCGATAATATATTTCATCGATCAAAAATGATTCATATGAATACATAATGAGATATGAAGAACAATGTTGATTTATTAAAAAAATTACAATGTTGATGAACATATTAAACAATTTAGTAATTGGACATAACAGGTATATAAATATATATATATATATATATATATATATATATATATACACACACAAACAGACATACAGGGGCCCACAAGCTCCGAACAGAGCTTGTGGGCCCCTGTTTCTGGCAAGTCTTCAGACTCGCCAGAAACACTAGTTATGAAGCAGCGGTCTAAAGACCGCTGCTCCATAACCCTGTCCGTCTGCTCTGAGCAGGCGGACAGGAATCGCCGTAAATCAACCCGATCAAGTACAATTGGGTTGATTGACACCCCCCTGCTGGTGGCCAATTGGCCGCGATTCAGCAGGGGGTGGCGTTGCACCAGCAGCTCTTGTGAGCTGCTGGTGCAATGTTAAATGCGGAGAGCGTATTACTCTCCGCATTTAGTGAGGTGTTGCAGACCTGATCAGCATTGTCGGATCAGGTCCGCAACACCTTTGATAAATAGGGGCCACAGTGTCTATCTCTCTCTCTCTCTCTCTCTCTCTCTCTCTCTCTCTCTCTCTCTCTCTCATTATATATATATATATATATATACTTTTATCTATATATCTATCTTTAACTATATCTGTATTTATATATCGATATCTATATATATCTATATATATATATATCTCTATATATCTATATATCTATCTTTAACTATATCTGTATTTATATATCGATATCTATATATCTATCTATATATATATCTATCTATATATATATATATATACACACTGCAGGGAGGGTTCCAGCACTCTTCTTTGTACTGTGTCAGCAGCCGGGTGCACTTCAAAAAATCAATATAGAAAAACAAGCACGGGGAAGGCACTCACCGTTTCAAATATAACCTTTTATTTCACAGATTAACGTTTTCGGGGTTGCCCCCGTCCTCAGACCAACAGAACACATAACAAACTCACCCTTTTATGAAAGACCACATCACCGCCTAATTGCCGACAGCTGTTCTCCCAATGCGTACAGCACACACAACTGCGCATTCCCGGACACACTACGGAGCCCAGCAGAGAGCAAAATTAAGCAATTATCAAACCCATCACCATAGTAACATAACACCACCGTGTCCTATACATCTACGATAACAATCGCATAGAGCCATAATCTCATAACTAGCTAACAGTCCAAATGAGCGCACCAATAGCTACACATTGTATAACTTAGCCTAAAGCCAGGTAAATTCATCATCATTCCCTTAAACGAACAGAACTACTGTTGCCTAGCAACCACACAACATTAACCAGAGCTAGTAAATGGCTAGTATACACCTGCCCACTTCCTCTGAACATGCCACTCGCAACATTCACACACAGATACACACCTTACCTACTACCAATCATACTAACAATCAAATACAAAATACACATACAATAACTTAGAAATCTAAATTGCTACACACTCACGCAACTTAGCTAAATGCCCTAAACATCCAAAACAGCCCTCACCAACATCATCATAAACTCATCTCGTAAATTCATGACAAAAGCATAAGACATTATATCAATATTCCTTCTATATGTACTACACCATCTTATGCTGTAATAAAACACTAATAGTGTATAATCGGCACGCGTGCGCGAACCTGCACTACCTATTGTTACCTCATTCAGGATCAAATTGACATTGGGCATTTTAACCGAGCAACTATACCCCAGTTAAAACATAATGCACAACCTCTATATACAATAGCCAAGACCATCCTAAAGACATCCATACCTACAGACCAACCACCTACCACTACTGATACACACTAACCTTCAGGCACAAAATACATACCCTACCCCACATTAAAACCATACCACCTCCAAGTCTCACACATAATGCTCAAATCAACAAAACACATAGTCATTCAAATAAACTATAAAAACCATACCCAGGTATTCATACACCCAGCACAATACACCTTAACCATACATTAGCAGGTATACACACACACATACATTACATACTCTATCCCATGCTGACCCAACCAAATATACTATTATCAACCCCACTCAACCCATCTTCCTCTCATCTCCTTACGTTATCATACAACCAATCACCTACACCAAAACAACCAATCCCCCTTACTCGCTCATCAACATACAAACCATCCAGACCCAAACCACATACTCAGGCTATAATGCCCCAACCACTACCAATCATTCCATATCCAATGATCCATCTCAATCACTCCCCAACTTCATCCTTCAAACATACAAAAACAAACCCAATCAATCATACACATGTTCATCACAAAAAACATTGGTAGTCCATGGACATGTTAAGGCCCTTCGGGTGCATTGTCTCCAGATTATAAATCCATTGCAGCTCTTTCTGTAACAGGCGTGTTGACCTATCACCACCTCTCTGGAATGCCGGTACATGGTCAATGATAATATATCGCAAATCTTGCACCCCATGTCCATTCATCACGAAGTGCCTCGCTACAGGTTGTTCTGAATCGCCATTCTTAATCGCACTCCGGATGGCCGATCGATGATTGGCCATCCTAGTGCGAAGATCATCTTGGGTTTTACCCACGTAGAATTTGCCACATGGACAATGTAGCAAATAGACTACGTGGGTAGTGGTACACGTCACCCTATGCCGAATCCAAAACCTCTTGTTAGACCATGGATGTACAAAACTGGGACTCTGAGGTCATCCCTCTGCATGTTGTACAACCACTGCAGCGAAAACAACCCATTTTCTTCGGGCTCAGCCACGTTTGCGGGTTGTAGCTATCCCTATTGTCAGGGCGTAATAATCTGTCCTTCAAAGAACTGCCTCGTCTGTAGCCAATCATTGGACTCTCCATCCCCATAAAGGGGAGTGTTTTATCAGATTTAATAATGTTCCAATTTTCTTTTAATGTAGTAGAAAACCCCACCCTTTCAGGTGCAAAGGTAGTACTAAAGACCATACGTCTAGCTGCTACTTCTCGGCTAGTCTTCACCAAGGCTTCATCTTGTGTCATGTTTAATGCCTCTTGTAGAGCCTTGTTAGTGTGAGCACCCCCATAACCACGTTCCTTAAAACGGTCTCTCATCTCTTCAAGTTGTACTACCTTCTGTTGTTCATCAGTGTTGTTACGCACAACTCTTTTGAATTGTGAGCATGGGAGTGCCTTTTTTAGACTTGGTGGGTGGCAGCTGGTTACTTCCAATAAGGAATTCCTATCAGTTGGTTTTTTAAAAAGGGTAGTACAGTAACCCCTATGATCCTTGAAAATCCTCAAGTCCAAAAAATCAACAGAGTCACAATTGGATGTCATTTTGAACTGTACTCTCAAATTTACCTTGTTCAGATCTGAACAAGGTAAATTTGAGAGTACAGTTCAAAATGACATCCAATTGTGACTCTGTTGATTTTTTGGACTTGAGGATTTTCAAGGATCATAGGGGTTACTGTACTACCCTTTTTAAAAAACCAACTGATAGGAATTCCTTATTGGAAGTAACCAGCTGCCACCCACCAAGTCTAAAAAAGGCACTCCCATGCTCACAATTCAAAAGAGTTGTGCGTAACAACACTGATGAACAACAGAAGGTAGTACAACTTGAAGAGATGAGAGACCGTTTTAAGGAACGTGGTTATGGGGGTGCTCACACTAACAAGGCTCTACAAGAGGCATTAAACATGACACAAGATGAAGCCTTGGTGAAGACTAGCCGAGAAGTAGCAGCTAGACGTATGGTCTTTAGTACTACCTTTGCACCTGAAAGGGTGGGGTTTTCTACTACATTAAAAGAAAATTGGAACATTATTAAATCTGATAAAACACTCCCCTTTATGGGGATGGAGAGTCCAATGATTGGCTACAGACGAGGCAGTTCTTTGAAGGACAGATTATTACGCCCTGACAATAGGGATAGCTACAACCCGCAAACGTGGCTGAGCCCGAAGAAAATGGGTTGTTTTCGCTGCAGTGGTTGTACAACATGCAAAGGGATGACTCAGAGTCCCAGTTTTGTACATCCATGGTCTAACAAGAGGTTTTGGATTCGGCATAGGGTGACGTGTACCACTACCCACGTAGTCTATTTGCTACATTGTCCATGTGGCAAATTCTACGTGGGTAAAACCCAAGATGATCTTCGCACTAGGATGGCCAATCATCGATCGGCCATCCGGAGTGCAATTAAGAATGGCGATTCAGAACAACCTGTAGCGAGGCACTTCATGATGAATGGACATGGGGTGCAAGATTTGCGATATATTATCATTGACCATGTACCGGCATTCCAGAGAGGTGGTGATAGGTCAACACGCCTGTTACAGAAAGAGCTGCAATGGATTTATAATCTGGAGACAATGCACCCGAAGGGCCTTAACATGTCCATGGACTACCAATGTTTTTTGTGATGAACATGTGTATGATTGATTGGGTTTGTTTTTGTATGTTTGAAGGGTGAAGTTGGGGAGTGATTGAGATGGATCATTGGATATGGAATGATTGGTAGTGGTTGGGGCATTATAGCCTGAGTATGTGGTTTGGGTCTGGATGGTTTGTATGTTGATGAGCGAGTAAGGGGGATTGGTTGTTTTGGTGTAGGTGATTGGTTGTATGATAACGTAAGGAGATGAGAGGGAAGATGGGTTGAGTGGGGTTGATAATAGTATATTTGGTTGGGTCAGCATGGGATAGAGTATGTAATGTATGTGTGTGTGTATACCTGCTAATGTATGGTTAAGGTGTATTGTGCTGGGTGTATGAATACCTGGGTATGGTTTTTATAGTTTATTTGAATGACTATGTGTTTTGTTGATTTGAGCATTATGTGTGAGACTTGGAGGTGGTATGGTTTTAATGTGGGGTAGGGTATGTATTTTGTGCCTGAAGGTTAGTGTGTATCAGTAGTGGTAGGTGGTTGGTCTGTAGGTATGGATGTCTTTAGGATGGTCTTGGCTATTGTATATAGAGGTTGTGCATTATGTTTTAACTGGGGTATAGTTGCTCGGTTAAAATGCCCAATGTCAATTTGATCCTGAATGAGGTAACAATAGGTAGTGCAGGTTCGCGCATGCGTGCCGATTATACACTATTAGTGTTTTATTACAGCATAAGATGGTGTAGTACATATAGAAGGAATATTGATATAATGTCTTATGCTTTTGTCATGAATTTACGAGATGAGTTTATGATGATGTTGGTGAGGGCTGTTTTGGATGTTTAGGGCATTTAGCTAAGTTGCGTGAGTGTGTAGCAATTTAGATTTCTAAGTTGTTGTATGTGTATTTTGTATTTGATTGTTAGTATGATTGGTAGTAGGTAAGGTGTGTATCTGTGTGTGAATGTTGCGAGTGGCATGTTCAGAGGAAGTGGGCAGGTGTATACTAGCCATTTACTAGCTCTGGTTAATGTTGTGTGGTTGCTAGGCAACAGTAGTTCTGTTCGTTTAAGGGAATGATGATGAATTTACCTGGCTTTAGGCTAAGTTATACAATGTGTAGCTATTGGTGCGCTCATTTGGACTGTTAGCTAGTTATATGAGATTATGGCTCTATGCGATTGTTATCGTAGATGTATAGGACACGGTGGTGTTATGTTACTATGGTGATGGGTTTGATAATTGCTTAATTTTGCTCTCTGCTGGGCTCCGTAGTGTGTCCGGGCATGCGCAGTTGTGTGTGCTGTACGCATTGGGAGAACAGCTGTCGGCAATTAGGCGGTGATGTGGTCTTTCATAAAAGGGTGAGTTTGTTATGTGTTCTGTTGGTCTGAGGACGGGGGCAACCCCGAAAACGTTAATCTGTGAAATAAAAGGTTATATTTGAAACGGTGAGTGCCTTCCCCGTGCTTGTTTTTCTATATATATATATATATATATATATATATATATATATATCTCTATATATCTATATATCTATCTTTAACTATATCT